>NC_034184.2:43790044-44018219 GCF_002021735.2 Oncorhynchus kisutch | reverse complement strand
CCTCTCCCTCTCTCACCCCCCCCCATCTCTCTCTCTCTCTCTCTCTCTCTCTCTCTCCCTCTCCCTCTCCCTCTCCCTCTCTCGATCTCTCGCTCTCTATCCCTCTACCCCTCTCTCTCTCCCTCTCCCTCTCCCTCTCCCTCTCTCTCTCTCTCTCTCTCTCCCTCTCCCTCTCTCGCTCCCCCTCTCTCTCTCTCTCTCTCTCTCTCCCTCTCAATTCAATTCAAGGGGCTTTATTGGCATGGCCAAAGCAAGTGAGGTAGATAATATACAAAGTGTAATAAACAATACAAATTAACATTTAACATACAGAAGCTTCAAAAGAATAAAGACATTACAAATGTCATATTATGTCTATATACAGTGTTGGTAAATGTACAAAGGGAAATAAATAAGCATAAATATGGATTGTATTTACAATGGTGTTTGTTCTTCACTGGTTGACCTTTTCTTGTGGCAACAGGTCACAAATATTGCTACGGTGATAGCACACTGTGGTATTTCACCCAGTAGATATGGGAGTTTATCAAAATCGGGTTTGTTTTCCAATTCTTTGTGGATCTGTGTAATCTGAGGGAAATATGTGTCTCTAATATGGTCATACATTGGGCAGGAGGTTATTTTGTGGGCAGTGTGCACATAGCCTGTCTTCTCTTGAGAGCCATGTCTGCCTACGGCGGCCTTTCTCAATAGCAAGACTATGCTCACTGAGTCTGTACATAGTCAAAGCTTTCCTTAAGTTTGGGTCAGTCACAGTGGTCAGGTATTCTGCCATTATGTACTCTCTGTTTAGGGCCAAATAGCATTCTAGTTTGCTCTGTTTTTTTGTTAATTCTTTCCAATGTGTCAAGTAATTATATTTTTTCCCCCTTTTTCCCCCCTCATGATTTGATTGGGTCTAATTGTGTTGTTGTCCTGGGGCTCTGTGGGGTGTGTTTGTGTTTGTTTGAGTCCCAGGACTAGCTTGCTTAGAGGACTCTTCTCCAGGTTCATCTCTCTGTAGGTGATAGCTTTGTTATGGGAGGTTTGGGAATCGCTTCCTTTTAGGTGGTTGTAGAATTTAACAGGTCTTTTCTGGATTTGGATAATTAGCAGGTATCGGCCTAATTCTGCTCTGCATGCATTATTTGGTTTTCTACGTTATACACAGAGGATATTTTTGCAGAATTCTGCATGCAGAGTCTCAATTTGGTGTTTTCTTGGTTGGTGAGCGGACCCCAGACCTCACAACCATAAAGGGCAATGGGTTCTATAATTGATTCAAGTATTTTTAGCCAGATCCTAATTGGTATGTTGAATTTCATGTTCCTTTTGATGGCATAGAATGCCCTTCTTGCCTTGTCTCTCAGATCGTTCACAGCTTTGTGGAAGTTACCTGTGGCGCTGATGTTTAGGCCAAGGTATGTATAGTTTTTTTGTGTGCTCTAGGGCAACGATGTCTAAATGGAAGTTATATTTGTGGTCCTGGCGACTGGACCTTTTTTGGAACACCATTATTTTGGTCTTACTGAGATTTACTGTCATGGCCCAGGTCTGGCAGAATCTGTGCAGAATATCTAGGTGCTGCTGTAGGCCCTCCTTGGTTGGTGACAGAAGCACCAGATCATCAGCAAACAGTAAACATTTGACTTCAGATTCTAGTAGGGTGAGGCCGGGTGCTGCAGACTTTTCTAGTGCCCGCACCAACTCGTTGATATATACTGTATGTTGAAGAGGGTGGGGCTTAAGCTCCATCCCCGTCTCACCCCACAGCCCTGTGGGAAGAAATGTGTGTTTTTTGCCTATTTTAACTGCACACTTGTTGTTTGTGAACATGGATTTTATAATGTCGTATGTTTTACCCCCAACACCACTTTTCATCAATTTGTATAGCAGACCTTCATGCCAAATTGAGGCGAAGGCTTTTTTGAAATCAACAAAGCATGAGAAGACTTTGCCTTTGTTTTGGTTGGTTTGTTTTTCAATTAGGGTGTGCAGAGTGAATACATGGTCTGTTGTACGGTAATTTGGTAAAAAGCCAATTTGACATTTGCTCAGTACATTGATTTCACTGAGGAAATGTACAAGTCTGCTGTTAATGATAATGCAGCGGATTTTCCCAATTTTCCCTCTCCCTCTCTCGCTCTCTCTCTCCCTCCCCCCTTCTTTCTCTCCTTTCATCTCTCTAACAAACGCCCCACTGCATTAATCAGGTCATTCTGTCAGTGTGACAATGGTCTGCTTTACATCACTGATTGGGATGACCCCCTTGCTCTTTTCCCTCAATAAAGAAGTCAGCTGAGTGTAACATGATCCTAACCCTGGGCTTAGTCCAGAGCTCTGCAGAGGTTGACTCACAGGTCAGCCATGTCACTGTTCAACACTGGAAAACATTCATCTCTCTGAGACTCAGTGTGTGTGTGTGTGTGTGTGTGTGTGTGTGTGTGTGTGTGTGTGTGTGTGTGTGTGTGTGTGTGTGTGTGTGTGTGTGTGTGTGTGTGTGTGTGTGTGTGTGTGTGTGAGTGTGTGTGTGTGTGTGCGTGTGCGTGTGCGTGTGTGTGTGTGTGTGTGTGTGTTGTGTGTGGCAGTAATGACATGTGAGGGCACCTCTGTAACTTTTTCTAATAAGAAAACTATTTTTTTTAAACTATATATACATATACACTACCTGTCAAAGGTTTTAGAACATCTACTCATTCAAGGGTTTTTCTTAATTTGACTATTTTCTACGTAGTAGAATACTAGTGAAGACATACCAACTATGAAATAACACATATGATATCATGTAGTAACCAAAAATGTGTTAAACAAATCAAAATATATGTTATTCTTCAAAGTAGCCACCCTCTGCCTTGGTGACAGCTTTGCACACTCTTGGCATTCTCTCAACCAGCTTCACCTTGAATGCTTTTCATTCATTCATCAATCAAAAACAAATTGATAGAGTCACCAGCGAAACACCCCCACAGCATCACACCTCCTCCTCCATGCTTCACAGTGGGAACCACACATGCGGAGATCATCCGTTCACCTACTCTGAGTCTCACAAACTGAGCTGCTCTTGCCATTATATGGACTTTTTTAAAAACCAAATATGGCTATCTTCTGTATACCACCCCTACCTTGTCATAACATAACTGATTGTCTCAAACACATTAAGAAGAAAAGGAATTCCACAAATGAACTTTTAACAAGTATGTGTTATTTCATAGTTTCGATGTCTTCACTGTTAATTTACAATATAGAAAAAAGCAAAAAATAAATAGAAAACCTTGAATAAGTAGGTGTGTCCAAACTATTTACTGGTTCTGAATATATATATATATATATATATACAGTTGAAGTCGGAAGTTTACATACACCTTACCCAAATACATTGAAACTTTTCTCAATCCTGACATTTAATCCAAGTAAACATTCCCTGTCTTAGGTCAGTTAGGATCACCACTTTATTTTAAGAATGTGAAATGTCAGAATGATAGTAGAGAGAATGATTTATTTGAACTTTTATTTCTTTCATCACATTCCTAGTGGGTCAGAAGTTTACATACACTCAATTAGTATTTGGTAGCATTGCCTATAAATTGTTTTACTCAAACATTTCGGATAGCCTTCCATAAGCTTCCCACAAAGAGTTGGGAGAATTTTGGGCCATTCCTCCTGACAAAGCTGGTGTAACTGAGTCAGGCTTGTAAGGCCTCCTTGCTCGCACATGCTTTCTCAGTTCTGCCTACACATTTTCTATAGGATTGAGGTCAGGGCTTTGTGATGGCCACTCCAATACCTTGACTTTGTTGTTCTAAAGCCATTTTGCAACAACTTTAGAAGTATGCTTGGGGTCATTGTCCTTTTGGAAGACCCATTTACGACCAAGCTTTAACTTCCTGACTGATGTCTTGAGATGTTGCTTCAATATATCCACATAATTTTCCTCCCTCATGATGCCATCTATTTTGTGAAGTGTACCAGTCCCACCTGCAGCAAAGCACCCCCACAACATAATGCTGCCACCACCGTGCTTCACGGTTGGGATGGTGTTCTTCAGTTTGCAAGCCTCCCCTTTTAACTCCAAACATAATGATGGTCATTACGGCCAAACAGTTCTATATTTGTTTCATCAGACCAGAGGACATTTCTCCAAAAACTTTGATCTTTGTCCCCACGTGCAGTTGCAACCTTAGTCTGTTTTTTTATGGCGTTTTTTGAGCAGTGGCTTCTTCCTTGTGGTTTCGGCCTTTCAGGTTATGTCGATATAAGACTCGTTTTACTGTAGATATAGATACTTTTGTACCTGTTTCCTCCAGCATCTTCACACGGTCCTTTGCTGTTTTTCTGGGATTGATTGGCACTTTTCGTACCAAAGTACGTTCATCTCTAGGAGACAGAACGCATCTCCTTCCTGAGCGGTATGACGGCTGCGTGGTCCCATGGTGTTTATACTTGCATATTATTGTTTGTACAGATGAACGTGGTACCTTCAGGCATTTAGAAATTGCTCTCAAGGATGAACCAGATCTGTGGAGGTCTCCAATTTCTTTTCTGAAATCTTAGCTGATTTCTTTTGATTTTCCCATGATGTCAAGCAGAGGCAGTGAGTTTGAAGGTAGGCCTTGAAATACATCCACAGTACATCTCCAATTGACTCAAATGATGTCAATTAGCCTATCAGGAAATTCTAAAGGCTGTTTAAAGGCACAGTCAACTTAGTGTATGTAAACTTCTGACCCACCGGAATTGTGATACAGTGAATTATAAGTGAAATAATAGTCATGCACACTCCTTGTGTCATGCACAAAGTAGATGTCTTAACTGACTTGCCAAAACTATAGTTTGTTAACAAGAAATTTATGGAGTGGTTGAATAACGAGTTTTAATGACTCCCAACCTAAGTGTATGTAAACTTCCGACTTCAACTGTATGCATGTAAATTCTATATTTCTGTATTTCATTTTATATATATATATATATATATGTATTGTACACAAAATAAAATCAATTATGGGTCAACATCCAAATATTGCTACCAGCCGAGGGCCTGAGACGTGAAACGAAACAACCCCAGCTCGCAGTCGCTTCAAGTAGGCAACTTAAGATGTTGCTGACAGTGTGTTTGCGAGATGCAGGACAAAAGACCATTTTAAAACAGTCCCGCGACACCTGCCTTGTCTAGACAGTGCACAACTACTTAATAGGCGCTTATAGATATGTTAGTCAGTCAGGTGGCTAGCTGCGTAATGTTGAAGGGCTCTGGCTAGTATTACTTAGCTATTTAGAAGGACGAAGTAAAAAGCTAAAGCTGATGTTAAACGGAGCCTACCTCAGCAGAAGCAAAAAATATGCAACAGTACTAAGTTCTCATAATGACTTTGCTTTACAGACGCTAATGTGACTCTCAGTGGTGTGGCTGAGGCAGGCTGCAATGCATGCAGGAGGGATCAGAGGAGACACAGAGAGAGAAAGAGAGAGAGGAAGCAAGCAGAGAAGTTAGTACAGTGGTTCCCAAACTTGTGGTCGGGGCCCCAAGTGGGGTCCCTTGAGAAAATCTTTACTAATCTTATCAAACAAGTTACAAGCTTTTTAAAAAAAGAGATGAGTTTCAGTGTGAACATCTCCACATGGCCTGTCTTCCTTATAGTCCGACATTAAAATGAAATCAACATCAACAACAATACAGTTCCAAAAATGTCAGAGGTTTTTGGTTCCTCCCTGATGCTACGTGTCATTGTGAATTATTTATCATATTTCGCCCCTTTCCGGGGTATACCATTACAACTGTATCGCTAATAGGCTACGTGTGTGTGGATCGACTGAGGTCGGCTGGGGTTATTTTGGGCTGTTTTTGCAGTTCTCCAAATAGCATTTTAAAGTGTTTTTAAATGAATAGGAATTCAGTAAATGACCTACAACTTTCAAAAAGTTCAAAACAAATTCCGGACCTCACTAAAAGCTCAAACCCTGGTTACGACCCTGTGTGTGTGCGCGCGCACACGTCTGTGTGAGCATGTGCATTCATGCTTGTCAACATAAACAACTCTTATGTTCTGCCCTGTAACATATCTCTGTTAGAGTACTCACAGTGTAGAGAAGCATCGCTGCTCTGTGTATGACAGGTCGCAATTGTAAATGAGAACTTGTTCTCAACTTGCCTACCTGGTTAAATAAAGGTAAAATAAATAAATAAATGACTGTTGCTTTGAAATGTGCTAAGACCAGTTCTGTAGCCCAAGCATCAGATGTAAGTCCCAGTTGGGCTCAGCTGAGTGCCTTGTGACTGTGGCTAGCCTGGGAAGAAGTCATTCTTACTGTGTCTAAGCGGGCAGGAGGGAGGCACAGACTGGCACTGCGTTGGCAAAGATTTGGCACAGGTCGCGACATCAGCATCAGATTGTGTTAAAAGGGGGTGGTGATGGTGGGACACTTTGCGTAATCCAGTCCAGTGCTAGATGGGACTTTAGGAGAGTTAGGGAATGAGGGAGGGGGAGCTGGAATCTTAAAAAGTATCATATTTTGCATCTCTAAAAGCAGTCGACAAAAGCGACGTCCGTTCCCCTGCCTCTCCTTGATATTGCATGGCAGGACCCGACTGGGAGTGAGATGCTAATGAGTGCATGCGATTAATACGTGTGACCGCCTGCAAGCCAGCACTAGCGAGGAGGAGAGGAGGGGGGATAGGGGAGGACTCCTAATGAGTTGTGAAGTGCCCCTTTCCCAGCGGCCCCTGAGCTGAGCTGTTTTTTTTTTTTTTTGGGGGGGGGGGGGGGGGGGCTAGCTGTAGATTAATGATGGCCACATACCAGCGAGCAGAGAGGAGGCAGCTCAGCTAAGACAAAAGCGAGCTGTGGAAAATGCTAATTCACCAATGGGGGGAGGCTCAGAGTGGCGAGAGTGGAGCCCTAGCGTGTGAGAGATATTTTTAGGAAGAGGGCTTGCAGTGTGTAAGAGAATGTGTTTGCGTTTGAGTGTTTGAGTGTGAGAGTGAGGGAGAGAGAGAGAGATAGAGAGAGAGAGAGAGAGAGAGAGAGAGAGAGAGAGAGAGAACGCTAGAAAAATAACGCTTCTGGGGTCTTCCACACATAAATTCAACTCCCAGCATACTGTTCTGATTTGCAGTGTGCAAGAGTGATGCTGCACTTCTGCTCAACTTAAGGATTTAACACAAACTCTCTCTACCACATGAAAAATAAAACTCCTCCAGAATGGTTTGACAGCTATAGGGCCTGTGGCTGGACTCCACTCAGGAGTCTCCATAAGCTTTCTATTTATTTTCTATTGACCCACTTTCCCCTGTCTCCTGGTTGAATAACAGTACTGTGGTTTTGGAGGAGTGAGAATTCACACCCGGGCCAGGGATGGCAGGAGGAGAGCAAAAGAAAAGGGATAGAGGAGAGGAAAACAGAGTGAAGGACTGGAGTACTGTTTAAGTGGGTGATTAACGAGTCTGTGTGATAGAAGGACCACCTATAACAAAAAGTCTAATATAGAGTACCTGCAGAGTGGACCAGCACTGTAAAACACTACACAGACCAGGCTTCAGGGAGAGAGAGGGAGAGAGAGGGATGGAAGTGAAGGGGGGAGGGGGGAAGGAGAGAGGAGGGAGGGAGGGCTTTTTAGAGTTGTGAAACTAATGTAAAAAAATGATCAGACTAAACTGGGAAAGACAAATGAATGACGGACAATTCCTGTGAGTTCAACCCCCCCCCCCCCAGTGCTCTCTTACCCTGTTGTGTGTGTTTGTGTGTGTGTGTTTATGTGTCTGTGCACATGCAGATATGTGTTCATGTGTGGGTATGCATCTATGTGTGTGTGTGCATGCGGTGCATGCATGCCTGTGAGAGGCAGAGGGAGAGGCTGGTTGATTGATGCTTGTTCCTGGTGGCACGGTTAATCCAGCAGGCTCAGGCTTCCATTACCCCCGGTGTCGGTGACAGTTATGCGCGTGAGTGCGTGTGTGTGCTTCGGTGTATGTGAGATGGTGAGGCAGGCCACTCACTCACCTCACACATAAATCACACACTAGGGCTAATTGATTCATCTATTTTTCTACGCTCCACCTCTGGCGAAGCCCTCAAAGGCAGACAGGCTCTTTCAACGGGGGGCGTTGGATTCTCCGACTAAAGCTTCTGAAAGCTGCCCTGCGCTCTTCAAAAGGCCTAAAAACAGGCCAAGATCATTCTGACTGACTCTGAGAGAGGATATGTGTGGGATCTCTCTCCTTCTCTCTCTCTCTCTCTCTCTCTCTCTTTATGAGTTTGTGTGTGTGTTTTGTGCTTGCATGTGCATGTCTATATCCTGCATAGATGCAAACAGTCCTTTATTCACATTTTTTAAATTACTTCGTAGTATCTGCAAGCCCTGGTTTAGTCACACACACATCTGAAACAGCCCAATGCTACCACATAGAAGTTGACTATTTGTGCTTGTGGTGACTGTGTGTTTGTGATTTTGTAACTACTATTGGAGAGGAAGTGCTCTTTGAGTCTGTTGATAGGTCTAACGGAGTGGTGGTAGAATAGGTGTAGTCAGTGGTTTAACTGTGTGAGTAGTGAGGCTACCCAGCTCTGGGCAGTGAACCATGTGGCTGAGCTGGCCTGTGAGGTCTGCAGCTCTCTGTGGCTGATGTGGATAATGTGGTGGATGACACAGCACTCTGAGGTGATCCATATCCTGCCTAGCTCCGAGGCTGTGGTCTGGGGACTGGGACTGGGTGTGGGGTGTGGGGGAACATACACCCTGGATCCTCCTCGTAGACTTTGTGATTAGTTGAATACTCTCTCACATTTCTTACTCATCTGTTAAAGGCACAATCTGTAGTTTCTGGAAAAACAGAAATGACCCCATATATTTGTTTGATCATCACCTATGGCCTGTGCATTGTTTCCGCAAATAAGTTACAGATTGCAACAGACTACCCCTCATATGAATTGTATGATCTCTTACCTACTGTACTGTACAGGATTCAACTAGTCAGTGGGATAAAGTTGTTCCACTTGGCCCTCATGTAGTCTCTACTGTATACATTTTGAAGGCAGCATTATTTTCTATGGAAACCCTACTGTTGCCTAACGGCCAGCAGCGCCCCCCCCCCTCTCCTGTCTCTCTCTGTCTCTCTCTCTTACCCCCTCTTTCACTATCCCTCTCTTCACCATCCCCTCTCTCTTTCCACCACCTGCCTTTCTCTCTCTGTCTCCTTCTCTATCCATCCCTCCATGACAGGCCAGGCTCCCATTTGGAAGTAATCTGGCTCTGGCAGGTAATAAAAGGATCTGCTTGGCCCATGCCTGGTCCGGCAGTCTCCTCTCCGGCGGCTTCTCTCCGTAGGTCTCTGACTGGGCACTCTAACGAGCTGAGACCTGCTCAAGGTCGTCTCTCTGATGTGGCAGAGCGATAAAAGCGGATTCCCAGGCTGGCTTCCTACTCTTTCCATGTGCTGACTGCCAGCGAGTAGGGTTTCAATTTCACTCCCCCAGAGGCTCTCACTCTGTCTGGTAGAGGGGTAGAGGGCCATGGGCTTGTCTCTGTCTCCTGAAGACAGTGGTGTGTGTGTGTGTGTGTAGACTACAGACACAAACATTGTTTCCAAAATCTGCAATCTCAGGCACAATTTAATGCAAGAAATGCACCCGTGATACAAGTTAGCATTCGACGTCCATCCATGTCTGAGGACATCGGGAGATGTGGGAACCGGCCACTAGGGGCATCAGTGAGCGCTATTACCTTCAAGTAGGTTTCGGTTTTGCTGATGTGTTTTGGCCGGGGATGACGGGGATGATGGATTGGGATAAGCATCTGCCTCCGATTCCAAAGGTTACAAGTTCAAATGAAGCTACAGCAAGTTATTTTTTCTTTGAAGCCTATCGCAAACTTTAACCCTTACCTTTAACAATTCGACGTAAATGCCTAACCTTAAGATTTCTGAGTTAATGCCGAAACTTAATCCTAACCTTAAGATTTCTGAGTTAATGCCGAAACTTAATCCTGACCTTAAGATTTCTGAGTTAATGCCTAAACTTAATCCTGATCTTAAGATTTCTGAGTTAATGCCTAAACTTAATCCTGACCTTAAGATTTCTGAGTTAATGCCGAAACTTAATCCTAACCTTAATCACGAGGAGTTAATGCCTAAACATAACCTTAAACACTTTGAAATGTAACGTTTGCAACAACTTCGAAATTTGACTTTTGAAAAACATGGATGAACGTCTGATTCTGACGTGTGACTGTGAGAGCTTGTTGCATTAAGAACATCCGCTTTTTCCATGACATAGGCTGACCAGGTGAATCCAGGTGAAAGCTATGATCCCTTATTGAAATCACTTGTTAAATCCACTTCAATAAATGTAGAGGCACTGAGTTTGAAGGTAGGCCTTGAAATACATCCACAGGTACACCTCCAATTGACTCAAAAGATGCCTATCAGAAGCTTCTAAAGCCATGACATCATTTTCTGGAATTTTCCAAGCTGTTTAAAGTCAACTTAGTGTATGTAAACTTCTGACCCACTGGAATTGCGATACAATGATTTATAAGTGAAATAATCTGTCTGTAAAAAATTGTTGGAAAAATTATTTGTGTCATGTAGAAAGTCAATGTCCTAACCGACTTGCAAAAAGTACAGACATTTGTGGAGTTGTTAAATAATGCGTTTTAATGACTCCAACCTAAGTGTATGTAAACTTTTGACTTCCTGTGACATCGGGTGCTGTATATGTCATGGATGGCAGGTAGTTTGCCCCCAGTGATACGTTGCGCAGACCCTCTGGAGATCCTTATGGTTGAAGGTGGTGCAGTTGCCATACCAGCCCGACAGGATGCTCTCGATTTTGCATCTGTTAACGTTTGTCACGGTTTCGGAAGACAAGCCAAATGTCTTCAGCCTCCTGAGGTCATAGACGGATTTCCTTTGTAATGGCGTCTGTGTGTAGCTTTCGAGATGAGTCAGGCGCAGGACAGCAGATATGAGTAATAAAATACTTTACTCAAAAATTCAAACGTAACATGTAATACACACGGCCACACAAAAACGGACCACAATACAACAAACAATCACTCACAAATACAAAATGTAGAACAGGGGGTTAAATAATAACAAGAAATTGATTAAGCGAAGCCAGGTGTGATAAGACAAAGACAGAACAAATGGAAAATGAAAAGTGAATCGGCGGTGGCTAGAAAGCTGGTGATGTCGACCGCTGAAAGCCGTCCGAACAAGGAGAGGGACCGACTTCGGCGGAAGTCGTGACATCCTTACAATCAAGTGCCGGCCATTTAACATACCAAGAGAATTCTCGTCAGCTATAGTCATAGCTGTGTACATTCCCCCTCAAGCAGACACCAAGACTGTCATCAAGGAACTTCCCTGGACTATTTGCAAACTGGAAACCATATATCCTAAGGCTGCATTTATTGAAGCTGGGGATTTTAAGTCAACCTACATTTTTAGGTAAGTCTACCTAAATTATTCCAGCGTATTGATTGCGCTACGTGCATTCGCAACACCTTCGACCACTGCTATTCTAAATTCCGTGATGCATACAAAGCCCTCCCCCAACCTCCCTTCTGTAAATCCAACCGCGATGCCATCTTGCTACTTCCATCTTATAGGCAAAAACTCAAACAGGATGTACCAGTGACAAGAACCATTCAACGCTGTTCATACCAATCGGAAGCCATGCTTCAAGATTGTTTTGATCACATGGGACTGGAATATGTTCCCGGTCAGCCTCAGAGAACAACATCGACCTATACGCTGATTCGGTGAGTGCGTTTATAAAGAAGTGCATTGGAGATGTTGTACCCACTGTGACTATTTAAACCTGCCCTAAGCAGAAACTGTGGATAGATGGCGGCATTCGTGCAAAACTGAAAGCCTGATCCACCGCATTTAACCATGGAAAGAGATTTGGGAATATGTCTGAATATAACAGCTTAGCTATTCCCTCCACAAGGCAATCAAACAAGCGAAATGCCAGTACAGGGACAAGGTGGAGTGGCAATTCAATTGCTCAGACACAAGACGTATGTGGCAGGGTCTACAGGAAATCACAGACTACAAAAATAAATCTAGCCACGTCACGGACACCTACGTCATGCTTCCAGACAAATTAAACACCTTCTTCACCAGCTTTGAGGATATTACAGTGCCACCGTCGTGGCTCGCTAACAAGGTCTGCATCCTCAAAACATGAGCAGACCAGCTGGCTAGTGTGTTTACAGACATATTCAATCTCTATCCCAGTCTGTTGTGCCCACATGCTTCAAGATGACTACTATTGTTCCTGTAACCAAGAAGTAAAAGATAACTGAACTAAATGACTACCACCCCGTAGCACTCACTTCTGTCATCATGAAGTGCTTTGAAAGACTAGTTAAGGATCATATCACCTCCTCCTTACCGGCCACCCTAGACCCACTTCAGTTTGCATACCGCCCCAACAGGTCCACAGACGATGCAATTGCCATCACACTGCACACTGCCCTATCCAATCTGGACAAAAGGAATACCTATGTAAGAATGCTGTTCATTGACTACAGCCCTGGGCCTACAGCCTGTGCAATTGGGTCCTGGACTTTCTGACGGACCGTCCCCAGGTGGTGAAGGTAGGATACAACATTTCCACTTTGCTGACCATCAGCACTGGGGCCCCACAAGGGTGTGTGCTCAGGCCCCTCCTGTACTCCCTGTTCACCCACGACTGCGTGGCCATGCATGCCTCCAACTCAATCATCAAGTTTGCAGACGACACAATAGTAGTGGGCTCGATTACCAACAACAACGAGACAGCCCACATCGAAGATTTGAGGGCACTCGGTGTGTGGTGTCAGGAAAACAACCTCTCACTCAACGTCAACAAAACAAAGGAGATGAGTCTGGACTTCAGTAAACAGCATAGGGAGCACCTCCCTATCCACATCGACGGGACAGCAGAGGAGAAGGTGGAAAGTTTTATGTTCCTTTGCGTACACATCACAAACAAACTGAAATGGTCCGCTCACACAGACAGTGTGGTGACGAAGGTACAACAGCGGTCATCGACTGTTCTCTCTGCTACCTCACGGCAAGCGGTACTGGAGTGCCAAGTCTAGGTCCAAGAGACTTCTAAGCAGCTTCTACCCCCAAGCCATAAGGCTACTGAACATCTAATCAAATGCCTACCCAGACTATTTGCACTGCCCTCCCCCTCCTTCTACGCTGCTGCTACTCTCTGTTATTATCTATGCATTTTCACTTTAATAACTCTACCTACATGTACATGTACATATTACCTCATCACTGGTGCCACCGCACATTGACCCTGTACAGGTACCCCCTGTACAGTATATAGCCTTGCTATTGTTGTTTTACTGCTGCTCTTTAATTATTTATTACTTTCATCTCTTACTTTTTTAGGTATTTTCTCAAAACAGCATTGTTGGTTAATTAAAGAGCTTGTAATACCTGTTGTATTCAGCACATTTTATTTTATTTTATTAATGTTTAGTATACTCAGTGTATATATTAGCATTCACTGGTCCGTTTGTTGATGCATTTAATGTACTGTTTGTATCTATGCAACTCACTTTAACAGCCCCTGTCTCTTTATCACTGCAGCAAAACTTTAATAATATAGCACACAAGGAAAATACTCACCCCAATATGTCTCAAACACTTTTTTTCACCACTGTGGTCAATATAAATACCCATCGTCTCCGAACAAAGTTCACATAGTGATTTCAGCATGTGGGCTGTGAGTCTTTTTTTCCGTGGTTTAAAAGTGGAGTGACATAATCATCAAAACAGCAATGAAATACTACAGGCGGTGTGGGTTGTTTAAACGGTTATTACCACGGGTGATTGGGGTTAAACAGGACTTGACTGTCACTGTAATGACAGGGTGCATGGCTGAGGCAGGGGGAGACTGGCATGTGGAAGAATGACCAATAACCAACCATCAAACCCCTTACTGGGATGTGGATGGTCTTATTCCCTGACCACTTGACTAAGTCGCTCCCCACCTAGCCCCTCGCCTCCCCTAAATTAAACACACAAAAAAACACACACACACACTCGTACGGACTCTCCAAAGAACCCCTCAGCTACACACACACACACACACACACACACACACACACACACACACACACACACACACACACACACACACACACACACACACACACACACACACACACACACACACACACACACACAGTGGTCAGTCCTAAATGATAACACTGAGGTTCCATTGGAGACAGCTGAGCGAATGGTCTCTGTGGTAACCTCTCTGTCTTATTATCCACAGCATGGTTCCACACTTCGACCGCTCCATCATTTGAGAAAAATAATTAATCCACATTTTCCACCTCAGGCTCCCCTCGCACATAAACACATCCACAGGGTCTGAACTAACAAACAAAAAGTCTAACCCAAAAATGAGAGTACAAAAACAAAGCTGTCCTTTCACCGCTACCCACCCTTTACCCCTGTATCCCCCACCCTCTACCCTGTCCCAGCATCCACCGTTAATCACGCACACATGGTGTACGACGCACCGGTGGCAGAGTGAGTTGTGGGCCTTCCCTCGGACACTGAAGGGGTCGTGTGTCCCCCTAGTTACCCACAAGCCCTTGCTCTTCTCCGAGGGCTGTTTATTTTGTCCCTGTAATTGCGACTGTCATGGCCAATCTTCCAGAAAGAGACCCCGATTTTCTCCAGGTGGCGGTACGCCCATTATCCAGTCTGTGGAGCTGCCCTTACCTCTAACCCCTGACCCCTGGGCTGCCCTGCTTCCTAATAAGAGAGAGGGTCAGAGTTGGTGTTGGAAGGAGAGAGGCGACATGGGGATTAGTCTGGACACAGGTGTGTTTGTGTGTAGAAACAGATACCTCCCCCACACCCCTTTCCTGACCTCCCTTTGCATCTCTGTTACCCTCCTTGTGGCCATGTTGAATTACATATCCAAAGTTACCCTGAACCATAATAAACAGAGCTAATAACAAAGGGAGCAAGGAAGTAAATAATACTCTCTCTGTCTCTTTACAACCTCTATTTCTCGCTCTCACTTTCTTTGTCATTCCCTTCTTCTTCTTTTCTCTTTGTATAACAGGGGGGCAGAGGGACGTGCTTTGCCAACTGCCCTGTTCTATTTGTGATGGCGAGCATTCCTCCTGCATGTCGGAGGGCTCTATCTGGCCAATTCTTGGACTCATATAACCCAGTAGTCCTGTCCCAATAACCTTGCTCTGTGTAGGTCTATGTGAAAACAGTAGACTGGGATGGACGGATATTATTGGCGTAGTCGGCAGGACAGGTACTACTGGTGACTGGAAAAAGCTATAGATATTCTTAGCATTAAATGGACCGTTCTCCCTAAATTACATATTGGTTTCTTTACCCTGTAAACAGTCTATGGAAAAGGGATGACAGCAATCCATGCTTTGGTTTAGTTTCCCTGGCACCGTTTACAAATTCTAAACTTTTAGCATTTGTGGCACAAATTCCATTCAAGTCATCAGGCCGATATTAACATTTTTCGCGAATCATGTCCAAATCATTCGAAAGTATCTAAAATTGAATGTGAAGCTCAACAAAGTCACTTCTAGATGATTTCAAAATGATGCGTGGAAAATGCTATTATCGGTCCCATGACTTGAATGGGATTTGCCCCCCGCCCCCAGCTTTTCCCAAAATACCCGGGCATGTGTATATATAGCAGGAGGTGCTGCACATCAGTGGTGATTAGACTCATGTTAATACCAGGCATACGACCCTGCAGCAGTGTCCCCATTCCTCAGCCTGGCCCTCCATGCCATAGCCTTCCCCCCGCCCTCTCCATGCCTCAGCCTATTCCTCCGTGCCCTGGCTTACCTCCCATTACTGTAATAAAGGCTAGATTTATTTACGTAGCCAGGTGGGTACTAGAACACACGCCCAACCCACTACTTCCAAAGTCGATGACAAGAGATAGGGCAGGCAGCAGCTGCGAAGGCTGGGCATCTACGAGTGAGAGCACTACACTGTTGTGGTGAAACGAGATGGTTTTATGCAGTTTTAGAACAAAGTTTTATTCATCTGAAAGAAAAAATATCAGCTGCTGGAGTTTCCAGTATTCAACAGGTCAAATCTTAGCTAAAGACCTGAAACGAGATGGATCCGTCTTTGCCAATAAGAGAATAGTGTGCTGACGTTCTGTGTTTAGCCAAGCAGCTAGCTAGCTAACCAAGAAGACTGGTAAATGCATTTTGTTGTACTCTTTTGATACAACACCATGCTACAACAAGTGAAGAGTTTAATTCCAAAACTCTGTATAAACATTTTCAGAAATGTTGGTAAAGTAGCTTTAATTGTTTAAAGAACTCATGTGTTTTTTCACCACCTAACCATGGCATTGGGTTGTTCAATGACAGACATATATTTGTTTGAAATCTATCACTTGATGGTTTCATTTCAGAGACAAATAGCTAAACGCTCATCTCTCTACCCCAAGGTCCCTCCGACGAGCAATGGATTTCAAACACAGATTCAACCACAAGACCAGGGACATGATGAACATGGTGAAGTTATTATTTAAACTTTGGATGATGTCTCAATACACCCAGTCACTACAAAGATACAGGCGTCCTTACTAACTCAGTTGCCAGAGAGGAAGGAAACCGCTCAGGGATTTCACCATGAAGCCAATGGTGACTTTAAAACATTTACAGAGTTTAATGGCTGTAATGGCTGTATCAACAACATTGCAGTTACTCCACAATGCTAACCTAATTGGCAGATTGAAAAGAAGGAAGCTTTTACCGAATAAAATATTTAAAAACTCTCGTCCTGTTTGCAACAAGTCACTAAAGTAATACTACAAAAATGTGGCAAAGCAATTCACTTTTAGTCCAAAGTGTTATATTTGGGGCAAATTCAATACAACACGTTACTGAGTATCACGCTCCATATTTTCAAGCATAGTGGTGTCTGCATCATGTTATGGGTATGCTTGTAATCATCAAGGACTGTGGAGTTTTCAGGTTTAAAAAAATTATGGAATAGAGCTAAGTGCAGGCAAAGTCCTAGAGGAAACTTGGTCCAGTCTGCTTTCCACCAGACACTGGAATTCACCTTTCAGCAGGACAATAACTTAAAACACAAGGCCATATCTACACTGGAGTTGCTTAAAAAGAAAACAGTGAATGTTCCTTGGTGGCAGAGTAACAGTTTTGACATAAATCTACTTCAAAATCTATTTTAAGACCTGTACATTGTTGTCTAGCAATGATCAACAACCAATTTGACAGAGGTTGGATAACTTTGAAAAGAATAATGGGTAAATGTTGCACAATCCAGGTGTGGAAAGCTCTTAAGAGACTTACCCAGTGAGACTCACAGCTGCACAGCTCACAGCTGCCAAAGGCGCTTTTTCAAAGTATCCAAATTATCGACTCAGGGGAGTGAATACAGTCGGAAGTTGACATACACTTTAGCCAAATACATTTAAATCAGTTTTTCACAATTCCTGACATTTAATCATAGTAAAAATCCCTGTCTTAGGTCAGTTAGAGTCACCACTTTATTTAAATAATGTGAAATGTCAGAATGATAGTAGTTAGTAGTAGTTATTACAGTAGTTATTACATACCATTGTTTGTACAGATGAACGTGGTACCTTCAGGCGTTTGGAAATTGCTCCCAAGGATGAACCAGACTTGTGGTCTTGGCTGATTTCTTTTCATTTTCCCATGATGTCAAGCAAAGAGGCACTGAGTTTGAAGGTAGGCCTTGAAATACATCCACAGGTACACCTCCAATTGACTAAAATGATGTCAATTAGACTATCAGAAGCTTCTAAAGCCATGACATAATTTTCTGGAATTTTCCAAGCTGTTCGTAGGCACAGTCAACATAGTGTATGTAAACTTCTGACCCACTGGAATTGTGATACAGTGAATTATAAGTGAAATAATCTGTCTGTAAACAATTGTTGGAAAAATGACTTGTGTCAAGCACAAAGTAGATGTCCTTACCGTCTTGCCAAAACTATAGTTTGTTAACAAGACATTTGTGGAGTGGTTGAAAAACGAGTTTTAATGACTCCAACCTAAGTATATGTAAACTTCCCACTTCATCTGTATGCATGTAAATTCTATATTTCTGCATTTAATTTTCAATAGAATGGGCAAACATTTAGAAAGGGCATAATCTTTGTCATTATGGGGTACTGTGTGTAGATGGGTGAGAAAAAAATTAATGTAATCCGTTTTGAATTCAGGCTGTAACATAACAAAATGTGGAATTTGTCAAGGGGGACGAGTACTTTCTGAAGGCACTGTAGCCCCCCCCCCCCCCCCCCCATTTGAAGGGGTTCTCCAAGTATTTGGAGAAATTCACTTGAAGTGTATTACATATAGTCAAAAGTTTAGTATTTGGTCCCATATTCCTAGCACACAGCACTTACGTTAAGCTTGTGACTCTACAAACTTTTTGGAAGCATTTGCTCTGCTTGTGTTTCGGATTACGTTGTGCCCAATATAAATGAATGGTAAATTATGTATTGTTTCATTTTGGAATCACTTTTATTGTAAATAAGATTAGAATATGCTTCTGAACACTTCTACATTAATGTGGATGCTAATATGATCATGGATAATCACAAACTACTTGTGATTAATGATGAGTGAGAAAGTTACAGAGGCATAAATATCATAACCCCCCAAAAATGCTAAACTCCCCTGTTATTGGTAATGGTGAGAGGTTAGCATGTTTTGGGCATGATCTTTGTGCATCCCTCAATAAGCTCAGAGTCTACTACTCATAACCTATGAGAGATTTACAGAAACGACACTGAATCCCTAACCAATCAGCTAACCCCAACTGAAGTAAATCAGACTTAGGGCTCTATTTTAGCAAACCTAACACAATGGTAAATCTCACTGCTGGCGGTAGCGCTATACTTTCTGGGGAGTGTCTGAAATATTTGAGCTATTTTCACAACCTGAATTATGGGCACAGTAGCTGGTGGTGGTGAGCAAGGTTGCTTTGATGAATAAACATGTTGTGGGTGTGTTCAGGCTTGGCCCCTCACTGGCCAATCAGAACGTGCTCCATGGCTAAATATGTGGTTGCTTCAAGTTGTGTATTTACGGTCTTTTGTGTATTGTGTTTTCATCAACTCCAATTCCAATGTTAGTCCCTTATAGCCTAGTTGGTTAAAATAGCCTGCCCCATATTTGCTCACTACGTTGAACATGTTTTCAGTCCACATTGTTCTAGTTGCATTGCTTCAATATGAAAATACATTGTTAAACATAGGTTGCAGCATTCACACTGACATAGCGGCTAGGCCTACTGTAAATTGCAGTCTGGACGTGGACATGCCAAATGTAGTCAATAAGCAAGATTCAAATCACTAGGCTATTGATAAGGCATGAAATGAAACAAGTATATATAATATAATACAGATTTTTAGGCACATCTCAGCTTTTCACAGGAGCTGGATAAAGATCCAACATCAAGAGAGCGGGGGAATGTCTACTCACCATTATGCTGTTCGCAAATGTCATGTTTTGTAAGCATCAAGGAGCCATCTTGCAGATATTTTCACGACATTGCATCCGAGCCATGTACGTTCTCACCATAAACCTGTGGATGGTAAATCATTCTACTAATTTTGGTTTTTGATGAAATTTCATGAAAAACAATCAATGTGTTTTTAAAAATGTTTAAACCAACAACACTATTTCTAAATAGGATCAGGTAGGAAGCATGATATCATAAACCGCCTCTCTCGTTCCATGGCACTGCGTGCACATGTAGGCCTAAATGTCTTTCAGCATAACATCTGCATGTCTATACAAAATCCTAGGCTCCTGTCAATTGTCTCGTTGCCTATGTGTGAGGCGGATTCTCAAAAATCTGCTGTTGATATGGCATTATTGGAGGACCGCATAGTCCAACAAGCTCTCACAGTCTCACTGCGGAATTAGACGTTCATTCACGTTCTCCAAACGTCAAATTTCAATTCGTTTTTGTTGCTCCTGTTGCTCTGTATCGTTCCATT
Organism: Oncorhynchus kisutch; assembly: GCF_002021735.2. NCBI lineage: Eukaryota > Metazoa > Chordata > Actinopteri > Salmoniformes > Salmonidae > Oncorhynchus > Oncorhynchus kisutch. The sequence continues at coordinate 43,998,222 of NC_034184.2, read as the reverse complement.
TTTCCAAATGTCAAATTTAGAAGTCAAGGGTTAAGTTTAGGCACTCATTCTGAAAGGTTATGGTAAGGGTTAAGGTTTGGGATAGGGTTAAAACCAAAAATAAAAATCGAACACACAACCTTCTGATCCAGAGTCATAAGATTACACCCATCCATGTGACACCCAAGCCTACTTGATGTTAATAGTGCTAACTGTTGTCCCCCTAGTGGCTGGTTTTGAAGGCATTTCCCGATGTCTTCAGGACATGGATAGACATCCAATTTCCACATCAATCTTAAACGACCTGGCTGGAATACTTAAGCTGGTCTCATAGACTAGACGTAACATAGTAAAAGAAAATCCAGGACACTCAAATTAGTATGACATGTTACGTCTGGTATGGTTATGTAAAAACATTGGCTGATGTAAAAAGGACTTTATAAATCAATTTGATTGGTTACATAAGACAGAAGGTTACTTAAGGCAAAAAACAGAGGGTAGGAGGGTGGGTGGTAGGTTGGTTGGGGTGGATGGGTATGCCTATAACGCAAACGTTTCAAAACCCACAGGTTGCATGTTCGAATGACATCATGGACAATTTGAGCTAATTAGTCACTTTTCAACTACTTACTACATTTGAGCTACTTTGCAACTACTTAGCATGCTTGCTAACCTTTCCCCTAACCCTAACTAGATAGCTATCGTTAGCTACCTAGGCACCCAGCTAACGTTTGTCACAACAATTTGGATTTCGTAACGTATCATACATATAGTAATTTCATAGCATGTTGTATAAATTGTTACGTCTGCCCCTTAGTCCAGTTTGTAATAGTTTGTTGGAGTGTATCTTTGGTAATCAGATGAGGGGCAGTCTTTGAAAATGAGGATGGGATAGCAGCCCCCTGCCTGCCCCTGATTCCCTGTTCTACCTTACTGGCATTGGGTAGACATGGTCCCTGCATCGTGGCACTCCACTTCCAGTGCCATAAACCTGGGGGTCTGCGGCTGAGGGAGACATATGAGAGCAGTCACACAGAGAGAGGGATGGATGGGGAGCAGTAAGGGACATAACAGGGGCAAGGGGCAATAGGGCTTGGATATTCATTTTTCTCAACCGCAACGACCCCTGACCTCATCCCAAAAGCCTCAGGGGAAGCTGTGTTATTGTCCCCCTTTCTCACTTTCTCTCCCTCTTTCTAACTGACCCTCTCTGTCTCGCATCTGTGGCCAGTCCGTTTCATCCCTTCTTCGTCCTCTGTGCGGAGGGACATAAACCCCACTTTTATCCTCTTTCTGTGGAGTTTCACTATCATTTCCTCAGTTTTGCATTCATGTTCTGAACAGTGCCAGTGATTCATCCTACAGAGATGACAGCATTCTGTTAGAATGCAAGATGGGGGATGGGAGAAGAGAGAAAAAGAAGGGTAGAGAGAAGGAAAGAGAGAGAGGTCAAAGGCGAGGTGTTTCCCAGGGTCAGGGAGAGAATAGGGGTACAGGGTCACCATTGGCTCACTCTCTGTTCTAGAACACTCTAACAATAGATTCCAGAACACTACTAGACCATCAGCCCCATGGATCTTTCATCTACTCTTACCATGTGTGTCAGTATACGCTTCATTCGCTCAGCCTACTGTGACCTGAGACACAGAGCTGCACTGGGATCAGCGTTATGGGAAACATTGAGGGATAGTGCAGGACATAAAAACTAAAAACTGATCGGAAGCTAAAGATCTAGCCAAATTAACAGCCTAGTCATTATTATACCTTAGATATCCTCCTTACATATGAATGTAAGAACATCTTGCTGATTTGGCTGATGACATCACCTCACTACAAAGCAACAAAACAAACCACAGAACATGTTGACCTTTGTGGTGCACTCTCTCTCTCAGTGAAGCAGCGCTAGGCCTCCTCTGAGCTTTCTGGGGACCTCCTGGTTCTGCAGTGTCTCCTCTGGCCCACACCAATCAGCACCAGCACACATTCCAATGCATCATGCACTGCGTAGTCTCATGGACCCTGACCCAAATCCAAATAGAGATGAGTCAAAGGCAGATGAAGTCATGGGGAACAGGGTCAGTGTGAGAGCACTGTGTGTGTATGTGTGTGTGTGTATGTGTGTGTGTGTGTGTGTTTGTGTGTGTGTGTTTGTGTGTGTGTTTGTGTGTTAGGGAGAGACAGCAGTGCAGTGTGAGTAATAAATCCAGGCTCATTGTCCAGGACAGAACAGGACTTTCGGGGCTTCTAGAAGGGGCCATGTAGGGGGTCCGAGGCGAGGAAGCAAGGGAGTAGTGGGGAACAGGGTGCGGTTAATGTGATGTAATCCCCCGGACATCTGCGCAGCGATGACAGACAAACAGGCTGTGTTCCGGCTCCAGAGGTTCACACACACACACACGTATACATGCACGCACACATAAACAAGCACACACACACACACACACACACACACACACACACACACACACACACACACACACACACACACACACACACACACACACACACACACACACACACACACACACACACACACACACACACACACACACTCCAACCCCTTTCTCCCCAGGGGACCTGTAGTCTAGGAGCCAGACACACAGCACTAATGAGTGTAATGAGACTGGAGCCTCTCTCTGAACAGGGGGTCAGACAACAGGCAGGAACGAAGTTGTCCAGATTGGGGAAAGGAGGGCTGAGGAAGGCCGAAGAGGGCCATGGGGGGAACAGAAGGCTTGTGCAACACATGAGAGGCCTGGCAGAAATGACACACACTGGCCAGACTTATAGTGGACGAACTGGGGATAGAATATGCTGACCAAAGCTATAGGTCATTGAGATGCATGGAGGTTGGAGTTAGCAGAGGTTTATTTGACTTGAGGTCCTTTAGACCTCTCATAAACAAACAGGCCAATTCTGTTTGCAGCCTGTTTTAGCAGCTGTGACCTGATACACACAGTCCAGGGAGGACACATTCCCTATGACAACTCCTCTCTGGTCCCCTCAAAACCCACAACATATACACACACTCCATAGCTTTGCTGTGTGTTGAGTAAGTGAATTCCAGGCATCCAATTCCAGTCTAAGATTGTGTGTGTGTGTGTGTGTGTTCGCTCGGTGACTCCATCTCTCCTTCTCAGGGTGTGCAGAGTCATTAGTGTACCTGCAGGATGGAGGGATAAGGGGGGCAATGGCTCACCACACAGCCCAGATCTGATACACAGTACCAGTCAAAAGTTTGGACACACCGACTCATTCCAGTGTTTTTCTTTATTTTTACTATTTTCTACATTGTAGAATAATAGTGAAGACATAAAACTATGAAATAACACATATGGAATCAGGTAGTAACCGAGAAAGTGTTAAACAAATGAAACTATATTTGAGATTTTAGATTCTTCAAAGTAGCCACCTTTGGCCTTGTTGACAGCTTTGCACACTCCGGGCATTCTCTCAACCAGCTTCACCTGGAATGCTTTTCCAACAGTTTTGAAGGTGTTCCCACATATGCTGAGCACTTGTTGTCTGTTTTTCCTTCACTCTGCGGTCCAACACATCCCAAACCATCTTAATTGGGTTGAAGTCAGGTGATTGTGGAGGCCAGGTCATCTGATGCAGCACTTCATCACTATCCTTCTTCGTCAAATAGCCTTTACACAGCCTGGAGGTGTGATAGTGTGATAGATGATAGTCTCAGTAAGTGCAAACCAGATGGGATGGCCTATCGCTGCAGAATGCTGTGGTAGCCATGCTGGTTAAGTGTGCCTTGAATTCTAGTGTCTCCAGCAAAGCACCCCCACACCATCACACCTCCTCCTCCATGCTTCATGGTGGGAACCACACATGTGGAGATAATCTATTCACCTACTCTGCATCTCACAAAGACACAGTGGTTGGAACGAAAAATCTCAAATTTGGACTAATCAGACCAAAGAACAGATTTCCACCGGTCTAATGTCCACTGCTCATGTTTCTTGGCCCAAGCAAGTCTCTTTTTCTCATTGTTGTTCTTTAGTAGTGGTTTCTTTTCAGCAATTTGACCACGAAGGTCTGATTCACTTAGTCTCATCTGAACAGTTGATGTCGAGATGTGTTTGTTACTTGAACTCTGTGAAGGATTTATTTGGGCTGCAATTTCTGAGGCTGGTAACTTTAATGAACTTATCCTCTGCAGCAGAGGTAACTGTGGGTCCTCATGAGAGCCAGTTTCATTGACCGCTTGATGATTGTTGCGACTGCACTTGAAGAAACTTTCAAAGCTTAAATGATCCACATTGACTGACCTTGGACTGTCGTTTCACTTTGCTTATTTGAGCTGTTCTTGCCATAATATGGACTTGGTCTTTTACCAAATAGGGCTATCTTCTGTATATCACCCCTACCTTGTCACAACACAACTGTTTGTCTCAAACGCATTAAGAAGGAAACAAATTCCACAAATGAACATTTAACAAGGCACAACTGTTATTTGCAATTCATTCCAGGTTACTATCTCATGAAGCTGGTTGGGAGAATGCCAAGAGTGTGCAAAGCTGCCATCAAGGCAAACAGTCGCTACTTTAACCTTTTGCAACGAGCAAACCCGTATCCGGGAGCGTAATCATAGCCTCAAATGCATTAGCATAACGCAACGGACATAAATACCCCTATAAACTTTTCCTATTCATGAAAATCGCAAATGAAGTGAAATAAATATATTCAGACACAAGCTTAGCCTTTTGTTAACAACACTGTCATCTCAGATTTTCAAAATATGCGTTACAGCCAACGCTAGACGAGCATTTGTGTTTATCATGGCATAATGCTATGCTAGGCTCTGCTGGCAGCAGGCAACATTTTCACGAAAATAAGAAAGGCAACCAAATTAAATAATTTACCTTTGAAGAACTTCAGATGCTTTCACTCAGGAGACTCCCAGTTAGATAGCAAATGTTCCTTTTTTCCAAAAATATTATTTTTGTAGGCGAAATAGCTCCCGTTTGTTCATCATGCTTGGCTGAGAAATCGACCCTAAAATGCTACAACTATAACGCCAAACTTTTTTCAAAATTTGCTCCATAATATCGACAGAAACACGGCAAACGTTGTTTAGGATCCATCCTCAAGGTGTTTTTAACAAATATATTCAATAATATATCCGTCGAGGCAGTTGGTTTCTCATAAGAAGCGATTGGAAAAATGGCTACCTCAGTATTTTACACAAGTTTTTCTGCGGGAGACACCATGTGACCACATGCCATATATGGTCCCTTACAGCCATTCTTCAAGGGAAATGCCTAAAAAGACGTCACAATGCTGTAGACACCTTGGGGAAAACGTGGAAAACGTAAGCTCATTCGTAGCTCATTCACAGCCATATAAGGAGTCATTGGCATGAGGTGGTTTTAAAAAATGCGGCACTTCCTGGTTGGATTTTTATCTGGGTTTTGCCTGTAACATCAGTTCTGTGGCACTCACAGACAAAATGCTAGAGATCATTTGGATGATCCAGAAGAAGATTGGGAGAATGTCATATGCAGATGGAACCAAAATATAACATTTTGGTAAAAGCTCAACTCGTCGTGTTTGGAGGACAAAGAATGCTGAGTTGCATCCAAAGAACACCATACCTACTGTGAAGCATGGGAGTGGAAACATCATGCTTTGGGGCTGTTTTTCTGCAAAGGGACCAGGACGACTGATAAAGGAAAGAATGAATGGGGCCATGTATCGTGAGATTTTGAGTGAAAACCTGCTTCCATCAGCAAGGGCATTGAAAATGAAACGTGGCTGGGTCTTTCAGCATGACTATGATCCCAAACACACCGCCCGGGCAACGAAGGAGTGGCTTCGTAAGAAGCATTTCAAGGTCCTGGAGTGGCCTAGCCAGTCTCCAGATCTCAACCCCATAGAAAATCTTTGGAAGGAGTTGAAAGTCTGTGTTGCCCAGCAACAGCCCCAAAACATCACTGCTCTAGAGGAGATCTGCATGGAGGAATGGGCCAAAATACCAGCAACAGTGTGTGAAAACCTTGTGAAGACTTACAGAAAATGTTTGACCTCTGTCATTGCCAACAAAGGGTATATAACAAAGTATTGAGATAAACTTTTGTTATTGACCAAATACTTATTTTCCACCATAATTTGCAAATAATTTCATAAAAAATCCTACAATGTGATTTTCTGGATTTCTTTTCTAATTTTGTCTGTCATAGTTGAAGTGTACCTATGATGAAAATTACAGGCCTCTCTCATCTTTTTAAGTGGGAGAACTTGCACAATTGGTGGCTGACTAAATACTTTTTTGCCCCACTGTATATGTATCTCTCTCTCTCTCTCTCTCTCTCTCTCTCTCTTTCTCCCTCTCCCGCTCCCTCTCCCTCTCCCGTATCATTTCCACTCTCTCTATCGGTATCTCTGTTCTAATCCAGCTAATTAAAGTTGGTGAGCCTTCAGGGTTATACCCCCTCCTCCTCCCTCTCTCCTCTCCCCTCCCCCAGATCCTTCGCCCACCACTTTCTCACAGAGCACATAAAGGGAGGGAACGGGGGAGAGTCGGGGGGAGAGCAGAGTTGAAAGGAGCACACAGGAGGGCCTGAACAGAACAGAGGGACAGTGGGTTAGACAGGGCAGGCCTGGGTAGCAGAGCGGGGGGAACAGAGGCTGGATTCACGACCTGGCTCTTATCAGCTCCTGGGCCTGTGAATGGAGCTCTTCACTGGGCCTCCTGTAACTCCCTGATACCCGATACACATGCTATCTTTCCCTCTCTGTCTCCCACCATGCATTCTCCCACAGCCACAGAGAGAAGCGCATACACACACATACATGGCTGAAGGCATTTACACAGGGTTCACATACTGTAAGTCATCCAGACACATAAACACACACACACACACACACACACACACACACACACACACACACACACACACACACACACACACACACACACACACACACACACACACACACACACACACACACACACACACGCACACACACACACACACACACACACAATTCCTCCACATAGCCACTTCTCCCTGCCTACTCCCCTTTATATTGACCAAAGGCTCAGTGATACTATAGCCTACTATAATCTGTGCGGTTTATTTCCAGCAGACACTAAATCTAACTCAACTCCTCTCCTCTTTCCATGAGACAAGACATACGCTGACTTATCAAACACAAAAACGCCTTTATTTGATAAATCAGAGCTGTATTTTCATTTTGCTCTTCTACTGCTGAGCCTAACCCAACAGTGATGCTTGTTTATCAAGTTCACAGTAGCTCCTATTTAGCTGTCTGACAGCCATCAACGTGAGCATCTATGTGCAGCTAAATGCTGGTTTGTTACATAATAAGATATTGGGTATCCTGGGTTCTTTGCAGAGTGTGTGTTCATTTGTGTGTGTGTGTGTGTGTGTGTCTGTGTGCACTCATGTGTAGAATCCCCCTGGTTCAGCCGGTTTCGAGCAGAGACAGGGGCTGGGGGAGGTAGGGAGTGTATTATAAGATATTAAAGTGTAATGACGGGGCTGGGAGAGCGCTGTGCCATGGGAAAGTGGTTGCAGTGTCTCACTGCGGCGTAGCAGTAGCCACGCGGTGGGCCCTTGGCTCCGTGAGCCAGAATTGGGTCACAATGCCATAGAGGCTCATTATGGGTCAGGGGGAGAAGGGGGAGGGATGGGCGAGACAAAGGGGGGGAGCCAAACCACCAGAAACCACTTCACCATTTCACTGGTGCTCCAAACACCACCATGCCATGGAGAGAGAGAGGCCCGTTTCCATGTTGACATAGCATCCAGACAACACTGAAACCACAGCGCCATGACAACGGGGTGGGGGAGATGAGGGAGGAGACGGGTTCGTACCACAGTACCACAGGCCATACCACTACTCATCTAGAGTCCAGAGAGTACAATGGAATGGGAGATGAGGAGATAGGTCAAACTGTAGACTGCAACAGAGCCACAAGGTCCCAGGAGAGAGGGAGGGAAAGAGAGAGGGAGGAGACTGACTCTCCACAGAGGTGATCTCCTATTTCACTACGTTCCTCTGATTCAACCAAGCAGTCAGCATATTACCGACAGGCCCATTAACCCTTTATACTCGTGGGAATTGGCCTATATGGACAGGGCTAAATTGAAATGTTTCTTGCAGAAGAAATAAGAAAATCATATGCATAACCACTTTAGGAATTGAAAGGGAACAGTTTGGAGATAATGGAACAAGTATTAGACCAAAGGTGTTCACCTGACACAAGACTAAATCCAAACATTACCCTGTTAATTGTATGTGCATTTTACATTTAGAGTACTTATCGTCACATTTGCTGATAACGATATCTGAATCCCCGCAATTACACAATTACTGTTGTTGTTTACACAATCCAAAAAACGGTCCATTATAAATAGCAATCTGGGTCAGGTGGGCATGACTTGAAGGCTTGTTTTTATCAAATTAAGTTATCAAATACAATCATACAGTGTTCGGCTTTCACAAGACAATTCAGAGAAACAGATCGTAATGTTGGTGCTCATCGAAAGGAGTCATGAGTGCATTCAGGTGCGTGTGCCCCGGCCAATTTTCCTCACGATAAACAAACATTCTGTTTAGAAAAACCCAGGGTACGATAACATGTCATCTAACTGTACATCAAACATAGTGATCAACGTTGACACTGTACAGTGCATTCGGAAAGTATTCAGACCCCTTGACTTTTTCCACATTGTTACGTTACAGCCTTATTCTAGAATGGATTCAATTGTTTTTCTCCGCTCATCAGTCTACACACAATATACCCCATAATGACAATGGCAAAAACAGGTTTCTGGAAATGTTTGCGAATGTATCAACAATAAAAAACAGAAATACCTTATTTACATATGTATTCAGACCTTTACTCAGGACTTTGTGGAAGCGCCTTTGGCTTTATGGGGTATTGTGTGTAGATTGACAAGTTTTTTATTCATTTAGAAATGAGAATTTATTCAGAATTTATTTAGAATTTTATAATAAGGCTGTAACGTAACAAAATGTGGAAAAAGGGAAGGGATCTGAATGCTTTCCGAATGCACTCTATATGACAAATGTGAAGTACTCATTTGGACACATTTGGTGTTTAGCTTGCTTGTATGACATCAAAGCGGTATATATTATATTCCTCAATGTCTCATCTTTCAAAATACACTGAGTCCTCTTAATTTACTGCCTTTCGCTCCGAGGGAAGGATTGGGAAGACTTGTTGTTGCGTGTGGTGCTCAAGTTCAGAACGGCTGTCAGTCAAAACCCATACAGCGCTGTGAAGCACGGAGCCAAAGCTCTGACATCATGTATAGCATGTTACTGTACAGTCGCTACGTTCCAATTTAGACGTGTAAAGCAGTGGAGGCTGCTGAGGGGAGGACGGCTCATAATAATGGGTGGAACAGAGCCAATGTAATGGCATCAAACACATGGGATTGATGTATTTGCTACCATTCCACTTATTTCCGCTCCAGCCATTACCACGAGCCTGCCCTCCCCAATTAAGGTGCCACCAGCCTCCTGGGGTGTAGAGGGCTACTGACAGCTTCCAACTGTGTGCGTGCGTATACTGTATGTGCGTGTGTGTGTGAGAGAGAGAGAGAGAGAGAGAGAGAGAGAGTATATGAGTGTATGCGTGTGTTCGAGTCAGAGAGTTAGTTCATGTGTTCGAAAACAACTTGCGTGTCTACCCGACAGAGTGCTTGAATGTGAGTTTGAGTGTGTGTGTGTGTGAGCGCGAGTGCGAGGGGAAAGCATTACAACTGTTGCTTCACACACACACACACACAAAGCGGTAAAGTAAAAATGTGTCTGCAGATCATGTCATCAACTCCACATTAAATATCAGTGTTCCTGACATAATGCTGTACTTCTCACTCTCTCGCTCTCTCTCTTAAACCTTTCCTCCATGTCACTCCATCCCTCTCCTCAGGCTGATACACTGAGCGTTCATTTGGGTTGCTCTCTCCTTCAGTGACAGGTCTCCTCGACGTTATTTCAACCTGAGCACAGTGGAACATTATCCCATATAATTAACTGAGCTTAGCCTCATTTCATCCCCTGAATGAGCCTGTCCTGCGTACATTCCAATTACCCAGATTACACTTTGTGTTCTTTACTAAGAGGCTTCTGTCAACTCCTCGTCAGACCTGCTTTCCCAGGCCTCCAACTGTCGTCCGTCGCCTGACCAAATTTATGTCAATAAAGTTTTTTTTTTGTTCTTTCGGACCGACCATTTTCTTTCTGGTGAGTCATTGTATGAGTTGTGCTATAGGGGAGTGTGGAGCTGTGAGCTGTGAGAAAAACCACACGCATTCCCTTTCTCTAACACTCTCAACGGCTTTCTTTTCTTGCTGTTGCAAATGACCATTCACGTGCATTAGAGATGTATAATCATGTATATTCACTTCTAAATGCGCACCGAGACAATATCTTGAGTTGGGCTAATCCTTAAATCTTGTCAACTTTCGCTGAAGGCAACCCCCCCCCCCCCTTCTCTGAGGCTGCTGAGCTGAGGTCCTGAAAAGAATTCAAATTTCCACATGAAGTGAGTGGCCAGCAACGGTTTCTCCTCCTTCTCTCTCCGCTGTTTACTTTCTCCGACTGTGAGAAATCTGCTCTGAGCGGCTCTGTGGTCATGCATATTTATGTGTGGGAGAGAGCCCCCCATCCATCAGTCAGTCAGAGAGTTAGTTAGGCCTGTCTCCTGCCTGCCCAGAAAGAGAACCACTGCTGGGCACCACTCACACAGGCGTAAATCTAAGCCCCCACGAATGAATTCAAATGCAAATCCCAAACCGGCGAGTAGAAAGGGCAATCTTAATTTAGCCGACCCTGAATCAGTGTGTGGAGAAGTGTGTGTGTTTGTATGTATGTGTGTGTATGTATGTACGTGTGTTTACGTGTGTGTATGTGCGTATGATGTAAGTTAATATTTAAGTGTTGATTTGTGTGGATTGAGATGGACTTTAGTACGTTTTTGTATTGTACACATTCTGTGTGTTTGTGTCTGTGTGTGTGTGTGTGTGTGTGTGTTTGTGTCTGTGTGTGTGTGTGTGTGTGTGTGTGTGTGGTTGTGGATATGTGTGTGTGTGTGTGTGTGTGTGTGTGTATGCATGTGTGTGCGTGTGTGTGTGTGTGCTTGTGTGTGTGTGGTTGTGGATGTGTGTGTGTGTGTGTGTGCGTGCGTGCGTGTGTGTGGTTGTGGATGTGTGTGTTCTTGTGTGTGTGTGTGTGTGTGTGGTTGTGGATGTGTGTGGGTGTGGGTGTGTGTGGTTGTGGATGTGTGTGTGTGTGTTCGTGTGTGTGTGTGTGTGTGTGCACGCACAAGTACAACTCTACCCATTTCTATTCTCTCCTCCCTGTTCCCACCTCTTGAGTCCCAGCGTGGCCAGAATTGAACCTGAACTGATTGCGAGTAAAAAAGAAGTTGCCGGGGCAGGTTCAGTGGGGCAGAATCAGTTGCTAAGGCAGCAGCACTGGGTTTTGCCGGGGGCACTGGTGGTTGCCGTGGGTAGCGCTGTAGGGAGAGTGTGAGTGCTAAAGCCAAGATATAGAGGGCGTGGTGGGGTGAAGATGAGCCCCGAGAGGATCGCCCCACTGTCAGCCAGCGGGGGCTCCACAAAGGACCCATTCACTACCCCTCTACACCCCGTCCCCTCCTCCACCACTACTCCACCCTTCCCTTTACTATCCCTCCCTGGCCCCATTCAGGCATAACACGGATGGGGAGAAGGGGAATTCCTCTCCTCAGCAGTAAAGGAATGACATGGGGACATTCTCAATTGGTTCGCTCAACTCCTCCATTCTTCCGTCCTCTCCTGGCCTCCTTTTGAAAAAGGTCAAAGGTAACCGAGGCGAGTAGGGGAGGAGAGGAAATGTGCTTGTATGATGCAAATGCTTCGTCATGCAAGTGGCGAAATCCCATATTAAATGTGTGAAGTAGTAAAAATCCACTGAGCTAGAGAATTTATAGATGTGGAGAAGTAGCGTATCATCGTGGTTTTCTCCTCCGAGTAAATAACAGCTGATTTAAAGGGGGTGTGGAGGATCTCAAAACACTTCCGCAAAGAACTCCGGTTGGCTAGTATGTGCATCCTCGGCGGGTGGAAGCTATCGAAGAGGCTAGGACACTCCTCCGTTCGACCTACTAACTTAATTGACACTCCTCGACCACTTATCGGTTTCCGGGTCACGGAGGAAATGGGACGGAGTCGAGGAGAAGACCAAATTAAAAAAGTCTTTGGCCAAATTAGAGTCTCCCATAGACATGGAAAGGGGGAAGAGAAGGAGGGAGGGAAATAGAGAGGGAAAGTAGGAAAGAAAGAGACGACAGACAGCGTAAAACCTCAATCAGGCAGAAGACCTGTGCTCTCCTGGATATGTGATGGAATGCAGGAGCCAGTCAGGGGCCAGTCAGGGGCCAGTCAGGGGCCAGTCAGGAGCCAGTCAGGGGCCAGTCAGGGGCCAGTCAGGAGCCAGTCAGTGGCCAGTCAGGGGCCAGTCAGGGGCCAGTCAGGGGCCAGTCAGGAGCCAGTCAGGGGCCAGTCAGGAGCCAGTCAGGGGCCAGTCAGGGGCCAGTCAGGGGCCAGTCAGGGGCCAGTCTGCCAAGAGCTGCAAGTCCAACACAGAGCCCCGTTTCTGGGTCAGCTCTGTAGCTCTCCATCCTGTCCAGGAATCGGCATTTATTTCCTCTCGTTAGGAACGACCTACTGTTAACTATCTGGAAATTAAAAAAGCACACAGAGCCTATAAATAGAGAAATAGGCTTTCTCCAGAGCAAACAGCCAGGAAAGGAAAGTGGTTTATGTGTGTGTCTGTGTGTGTGGTGTGTGTGCGTCCATGTGTGCCTGTGTGCGTGCGTGTGTGTGTGTGTGTGTGTGTGTTCGTGTGTACGTGCTTGCATGTGTGTGAGAGCAAGAGGCCCATAGCCACAGGTATGGCTGCAGAGATCCAGCATTAAAAACTAGCCTGTGTTTCCTGTCCTAGCAAGGAAAATGACTAATGACTGGGATTTACGGCTCCTCCATTATGATTGCTCCAATTAGCAGTAAAACAGACAGCCTTTGAAGAGACCAGGGTGTCTGTCTGTCCGACCTGGGCACGTGAAATTAGACTGACACAGATCTGGTTCCCGTCGACTCTTGGTGGGTCAGAAGAGATGAGAGGTATTCCTGGGGGTTGTTGTGTGTGGCAGTGGAGAGGTGTGTGGGAGTGAGGTGGGTGAAGGGGACACTGTTTGTCATGGAGGGGTTTATAGGTGGGTGAGGAAGGAAGTGTTGGGGGACTGAGGGTGCTATTGTACCATACGTGGGAGTGAGGGGTGTGTGGGTGTCAGGAGGCTAGAGTGTGTGGGAGTGAGGGGTATGGCGGGTGTGTCCATGAGAGGCTACATGATTGGCTGATGAGGAAATGTGGATGTGATAGACCAGTAACGCCAGAGGGAAAGGAACCATCTGGCTGCCACCCAACAGCAACAAATTAACAAAGAAACTACTTCAGAGAAATTGCATAGCTGTATAGAACATTGAACTGAAATATTAAATTGGCTGAATCTTTATTAATAAACGTTATGTTGCTATTGTGGTTGTGGTTCTTGTTGTGGTTGTTGTTGTTGTAATGTGTGTTGGAGCAGGACAGAGACAATAGACAGTGTGTTGGCATTGACCAGCAGCAGACTGTCTGCTAGCAGTGCCAGTCACACAGTCCACAGAACCAAGACCCTGAGGGCTGACTTTACTACTAACAGGAAAACAGAGACCCCGCTCAGCTCCCCTAGGACCCCAGAAACCCTCTGTCCAGCCACACACACACGCACACAAGCACACACACAGCAGCCGAGCCATGGTGATTAGTCACAGGTTTTTTTTCTCTTCCCTCCCTGTTTTTATCAATCAACACTCAGAACGTGGGAAAGGGAGGCAGGAAAAAATATGCAGGGGATTAAAAATCAGATTGACAGCAGCACATGTTCCCCAACTCCTTCCTCTCCCTGTCTCTGCTCTGTCTCTCCCTCTCTTTCCCTCCTTCACCGTCAGTCCGTATCAGCCCCAGACCCTTTCTTCCTTCCCTTCTTTATTCTTTCGTCCACTTCTCTCTCTCTCTCTAGGCTTGGCCTACTGTAGGAATATTGGACAACAAACCCGCAGTACCACATAAATAAGTCAGAGAAGTCTTCTAACTTACATTTCCCTTTGTGGCGAAGAAACCAGACTTTTACACAGCGTATGATGAAGCCTGGACAGTATGACAACCCTGGAACCTGTTGACACAGTTCAGAATACTAGAGCACTCGGACAGGTGGCTAAGCCTTAAGACCCTACACACAAACCATGGGAAACAGTTTGGCCATTACAAAAATCTCTGTGTTTATATTTAAAATATCCCAGGTTCTCCCTGAGTAGGGCTGTGGTTAGGTTCAGTCTTTGGGAGTGGAATGTGATTGGAGCTTTGTGTGGTCTTTTGCTTGTTACTCTTCAGCCTTTTTGGGTCGTAGCGGCCCCACACGAGGGCCAGGTGTCCCTATAGGCCCTCGTGAGCTGTGGAGAGTGGAGCTGATTTGACCCACAAGAGGCCTCATAGGCACCAATAGGAGGCCAAGCTCAGATCATTGGAGCAAGGGACATCTCAGAACTGAACCTGCGGGCCGTGGTAAAGATCCTGCTTATAGATCTAAATCCCTATTTTTCTCCTTCCGTATTTTTCTTTTTGTACTCCTCTCTCCTCTATCCTCTCTCCTCTATCCTCTCTCCTCTCTCCTCTCTCAACTCTCCTCTCTCCTCTCTCCTCTCTCCTCTATCCTCTCTCCTCTATCCTCTATCCTCTCTCCTCTATCCTTTCTCCTCTCTCCTCTCTCAACTCTCCTGTCTCCACTATCCTCTCTCCTCTCTCCTCTCTCCTCTATCCTCTCTCCTCTATCCTCTCTCCTCTATCCTCTCTCCTCTATCCTCTCTCCTCTCTCCTCGCTCCTCTCTCCTCTCTCAACTCTCCTCTCTCCTCTATCCTCTCTCCTCTCTCCTCTATCCTCTCTCCTCTCTCAACTCTCCTCTCTCCTCTCTCCTCTCTCCTCTCTCCTCTATCCTCTCTCCTCTATCCTCTCTCCTCTCTCCTCTATCCTCTCTCCTCTCTCAACTCTCCTCTCTCCTCTATCCTCTCTCCTCTCTCCTCTATCCTCTCTCCTCTATCCTCTCTCCTCTCTCCTCTCTCAACTCTCCTCTCTCCTCTCTCCTCTCTCCTCTATCCTCTCTCCTCTCTCCTCTCTCCTCTCTCCTCTATCCTCTCTCCTCTATCCTCTCTCCTCTCTCCTCTCTCCTCTATCCTCTCTCCTCTATCCTCTCTCCTCTCTCCTCTCTCCTCTATCCTCTCTCCTCTATCCTCTCTCCTCTATCCTCTATCCTCTATCCTCTCTCCTCTCTCCTCTATCCTCTCTCCTCTATCCTCTATCCTCTCTCCTCTCTCCTCTATCCTCTCTCCTCTCTCCTCTATCCTCTATCCTCTCTCCTCTATCCTCTCTCCTCTCTCCTCTCTCCTCTCTCCTCTCTCCTCTCTCCTCTATCCCTTTTATTTATGTTGTCTTAGCCCTCTTTTGCCCTCTCCTCCACTCTTGTAGATGAAACCCTTTGCTTGTTATCGCCGCACTTAAAACAGGGTCTGCACTTTGTTTAGAAATGTGGGGAGAATGGATAGCTCTAAGGCAGAGGACTTTGGTTTCACTGGGAGATGGAAGCCCATGCATACTAATGCTGTCTGAACTTTTCCTAAAGTGAATTTTTATGCTGGGACAAGCTTGGCTGGGCTGATCGCCATGAATCTAATAAAATGCAGTAGGGAGTCTATCAACACACACACACGCACGTGCACTCGCACACACGCACACACACACACACACACACACACACACACACACACACACACACACACACACACAAACACAGCGTTGATGTGTGCTAATCTGCTCAGCATTGCCATGGAGACTGTCTGAGGGTCCTGTGGGGTCTCAAAGCCCCTGTCCTCAAATCACTGAGGCTGGCATCAATTGGGAAGCTGGGCAGTAGACCAGTAAAGCAGGGCATTGTGTGTGTGTGTGTGTGTGTGTGTGTGTGTGTGTGTGTGTGTGTGTGTGTGTGTGTGTGTGTGTGTGTGTGTGTGTGTGTGTGTGTGTGTGTGTGTGTGTGTGTGTGTGTGTGTGTGTGTGTGTGTGTGTGTGTGTGTGTGTGTGTGTGTGTGTGTGTGCATGTGAAGGAAAGAGGCTGGACACAATGAGTTAGCTCAAACTGTCGTTAGTGCTGCAACACTTTTTTTTATATAGTCTTATTAAGTAGATGCTCAGGGATGGTCTATTGTTAGTGCTGAGCGATTAGTGCTTTTCAATTGTCAAAACATTGAAAACCTTGGATTGTCTCTAACAACACAGAATAAAGCAATTACTAAAAGTCCCATGATGGTAGTGACTGCCCATTACTGCTTATCACTTACTGACCATAATTCATTCACTTTACTTTGCTTCAATAACATATTGAAGTTGTGTATGTAACTTTTTTCATTTGATGATCTTAGTCATCATCTCACCTCTGCTCAGGCTGTAGCAGCCAGACAGCCAGCCAGAGCATCTAGCATTATCTCTGTGCTCCCCAATGAGCCAAGAACCCCTTGGCTAGCATAAAGGGTAGCCCATGTTCATCGGGTTGTCACAGCTGTCCATGCTGCAGGCTTGTCTGACAAAAGTCACTATTTTAGTAGTTGTTCAATGTAGATAAGGCATACTTTCAAGACTGATAAAACAATCAATCGGGTAGAGCTACGAACAGGGCCAGGAAGAATAGGTCCAATGGATTCTGGTCATTGTAGTTAACTGCTAAGTCTGCACTGAACTAGTTTGAATATTTGCCTTTTGAAAACTACAACTCCCTACAGCATCCCATAGTTCTTTCTTGATTTGATGTCTCTCGTGCTTGATATACAGTGCATTCGAAAAGTATTCAGACCCCTTGACTTTTTGAAAATTTTGTTGTTACAGCTTTATTCTAAAATTGATTAAATCGTATTTTCCCCTCATCAATCTACACACAATGCCCCATAATGACAAAGCAAAAACACAGCTCTAGCTGGGCCACTCAAGGACATTCAGAGACTTGTTCCGAAGCCACTCCTGCATTGTCTTGGTTGTGTGCTTAGGGTTGTTGTCCTGTTGGAAGGTGAACCTTCGCTCCAGTCTGAGGTCCTGAGCGCTCTGGAGCAGGTTTGGTTTTCGTCAAGGATCTCTCTGTACTTCGCTCCGTACTCCAATCAAGTTGTAGAAACATCTCAAGGATGATCAATGGACCTGAGCTCAATTTCAAGTCTCATAGCAAAGGGTCTGAATACTTATGGAAAGCTATTTCGTTTTTTTTTATAACAAAGTGTGGAAAGAGGGAAGGGGTCTGAATACTTTCCCGAATGCACTTCAGCTAGTTTTGTTTGGTTGATTGTAATTAAATAAACTACACACGGAAGTTTGTGTGCTTGTCTTAATTGTGAAAAATGTTACCTACATTTTTAAAAACTTGTCATTATGGGGTATTGTGTGTAGATTGATGAGGGAAAAAACATGTTTTAATCAATTTCAGAATAAGGCTGTAACGTAAGAAAATGTGGAAAAAGTCAATACCTTCCGAATGCACCGTATATGATTTCCGTCCAGAGAAACGGCTCGTTGAGCTCACAAAAAAACCGAACTAAATGGAATTCAAGTAATTGAACCGACAATTAGTTGTTTAATAAAACCTTTTTTTTTAAAAACAAATGTTGGTTAATCGCTCAGCACTATCTATCTCCTATCTTTCTGTCAATCATTCTCTGAAAGTGAGGTACGACAGTTACTGAACAAATAAAACAGCTGTCCAGACAAACACATCCTTCCTCTCCCTCTGGTTGCTCCAAACATAACATCTTCCTGCTGCCTCTACTCCCTATTCTTCAGAGGGAGTCAGGACAACACGCACATCTCCTTTGAAGTGTTGGTCTCACTTGTCCTCCATGAATGAGCATGATCAACATTGCGCACACAGACACACACACACACACACACACACACACACACACACACACACACACACACACACACACACACACACACACTGACTGACTGAGGAACAAGCAGAAAAAGAGAGGAGGGGAGGCAAGTTGTTATGGTAACCCAGTGCCCCCCCCCCTCGCCCCCTCTCCCAAGCAAAGTTCCCCAGTGCTTTGAAATGAGAGAAGGAGTCAAACGTGGAGATAAACAGAGATGAAGGCAGAGGGGCAGAAACAGCATGTGCTCCCATATTGAGGAGATCCTACTTCCCCTCTGCGTATGAAAACACATAGATAAGGGTGGGGGGGGGGGCAGCCCTTACCTCCTTCCTGACTGCAGCTGTGAGGCCAGGGATGGGATGAGCAAGGAGGTGGAGGAGAAGAAGGAGAGCGAAAGGAGAGAAGGGATGGGGAAGGAGGGTGGAGGTGTTGTTTCCTTTCCTGTGCGTTGATAAAAGAGGACAGGAAGGAAGTGGAGAGGTGATAAAGTCCATAGCTGAGTCTCTATAAAGGCCCAATACCGCTGTATTGTCTACTGCCACCCTCCTTAATTGGGCCTGTCTTTATTATCTCTGGGGTCTATTGTCTCTGTCTCTTTAGGTGATGAGCTCAACGACCCTTCTGTAGCCCCCCGGTGTACCCCCTACACCGCCTCCACCCTACCTCTATCCCCCAACTGTCATCACCCAGCCCAGGCCAGACACAAAGGGACAGACATACAGAGAAGGGGCAGGACACTGGTCAGCACTGACCAAGGGGAGAGGGCTGTGTACCTCAGTTTCTCCACCTCTCCCAGATGAGGGCATAATGAAGACATGAGAGGCCCGAGCACATTATGTCTCTCTCTCTCTCTCTCTCTCTCTCTCTCTCTCTCTCTCTCTCTCTCTCTCTCTCTCTCTCTCCTTTGCTCTGCCGAATGCTCTCCATGATAAGTGTAGAGCAAGCAGCTTACTTTACACATTATTGTCACACTCGCATCCTCTATTTCATCTCTTAAATATCTATTAGCAACACATGCGGTTTCTGTCTGTGTGTTGTGTGGATAAAGCAGATGTGTATATGTGTTCTAGTACATGCTGTACTGTATGTGCATCGAAGGGCATGTGGCACCAGTCACAGTTAGTGGACATCAGGCCATTTGTTTTATCTCTCCAAGTCGAACAAGCATTGTGATACGGCTTCAATATGAAGTGTGGGAAGATGACCCTAGCTCTGATGTTTTTTATCTGGCATCTTTGACAGTAGATATATCTTTCTCCAACCCTCCTCTCTCGCTCTCTCTCTCTCACTCTTCCTCTTCCTCCCTCTCTCTCCGTCTCTCTCTCTCTCTCTCTCTCTGTCTGTCTCTTTCTCTCTCTGGGGGTTAAGGGGAGTGGGACTGGTGGGTTGAATCATAAATAACGCCATCCCTGCTCACACTTTATAGAAGCCAGACCCTCTTTATCCCTTCCATGTGTTCCCCATGAGCACAGGCCCTGACCCCTCACCCCTGGGCCCTTGACCCGTTTATCTCAGGCCCCAGAGACATGGGGGAACAGGGCTGAGACCAGCTCTTGAGGTGTGGGTATGTGGGGGGTGGTGAGCGGGGGCAGTGTGTGTGCGTGTGTGTATGTGTATCTGGATGGATGGTTGTGTTGATGGGAGGGAGGGGAGATCAGTATCTCCCTCCCCACATCAACCCCTTCCTTCTCCTGTCCCCCCATCTTCATTTCACAGGCAGTAAAAGACACACAACACCCCTCCATCTACTCTGACACTTCCCAGATCACCTCTGAGTTAGGGGCTGACCCTGTAGGGATTTCACAGATATCTCCATGTCCGTTACCCGTCTCCTCTCATCTCATCTCCCTCTGAAGAATATCACCTACTCCTCTGTGACTGTGTAAACTCGTAAAGGCAGTGTGTGTGTGTGCGTGTGTGTGTGTGTGTGTGTGCTCGTGTGTGTGTGTGTGTGCTCGTGTGTTAGAAAGAGAGTGAGACAGATTGAATGTGTTTTCTGTTTAAAAAAAACTAATTTATAGGAATTTACCATGACACATAACATGTGGTGCTTATTCTGAGTCAGAGGACTTGCTATAACTTACCGTAATATGTCTGTTTTGGGTTCGTTTTGGGGTTGTGTTGCTCTTAGCGGCTTAGTTGTGGGTTATTCCCATCTAACAATTCTAGGGAGAGAGAACGTCTTTGTAATGTCACCCATAATGTTCCCCTGAAACCTGGAAACCATGTGTTTGCAGAGTCCGATACCATTCCATTAATACCATTACAGCCGTTACTATGCACCCGTCCTCCCCAATGAAGGTGCCACCAATCTCCTGTGCCATCAACATCACACAAAACAGGGTGTCCATGTTCTCAGGATAGAAGATATTCATGTTGTAGACACGTTCCATTGGACACCGACACCGACGGTCCCAAAGAAACGTTCTCCGAAAAAAAAACGTTTTGTTACTACATCCCTTGTTACTGTTGCCCGAGCCCATCAAGGCCCTGAGCGGTGAAGCACTGATCCACTCAGGTGAACCACTGATCCACTCAGGTGAACCACTGATCCACTCGCAGCTCTTTAACTGTTGACGAGGTTAGGTACACACACGCGGCTTTTAACTTAACCCCCGTGTCAAGTTGGCTGAATGCCGTTTGGGTGGTGGCACAGGGACATGTTGAGCGTGAAATACCCAGCAGCTTTGCAGTTCTTGACACAATTACTTGGGATGGATCATATAATGGATGGGTCATAGCTTTCACCTGGACTCACCTGGATTCACCTGGTCACTCTATGTCATGGAAAGAGCGGGTGTTCTTCATGTTTTGAATACTCAGTGCACATGATCACGTTGTTCATGTTCAATTATACAGTAATTATTATTCAAAATGTTCCCACCTGAGATTTGAACTCACAATCTTTTGTGGGTGTCAGAGGAGGCTGGTTGGAGAAGTTATAGGAGGACCGGCTCATTGCAATGACTGGAATAGAATAAACGGAGTCAAACCTGTGGTTTCCACATGTTTGATATGCTTGATACAGTTACATTACAATGAGCCCGTCTTCCTATAGCTACTCCCACCAGCCTCCACTGGTGCGTGTGTGTATTTGTCAGCCACACACCGGCCCACAGTTGAAGTGGTAAAACAGTAGGGAGGTTAACCTGGACTATGTCAACAGGGCACTTTTTCGACTGAGCACCTTCCTCCCTCCCGTATTACTGCCCATCACATTACGATAACAAGGGGTACACACACACACACACACACACACACACACACACACACACACACACACACACACACACACACACACACACACACACACACACACAGACAGAGAGAGCGAGAGCAACCCCCACACCACATAATTTCACCGAACTTAGGGGACATCGAGGAGAGCAAAGGACAAAGGTCATCTTTCCAGGGTGTTCTCTCTCCTCTCTCCTCTCTACTAATTGGACTTTAATCAAGCTAATTAAGCTAATTAAGTATTTCACAGTGGACCTTGGCCGCTTAATCGCCCCCATTCCTTACCCTTCTAAACCTGAAGGGCAGCAGAGGGGTCCTCCCAGAGGTGGCGCTGTGAATGCCTGATCAGAATGACTCCCAGTTGCTCTTTTTGTTGCAGGATGGAGGGTGGAGGGCTTGGCCACAATAACACATACTGGACAATGTGACTAACGAAGATCACTTTGTTAGGAGAGAGAAAGAAAGAGAGAAAGAGGGACAGGGAGAAGAAGAGAGAGAGGGAGAAAGAAAGAGAGAAAGAGGGACAGGGAGAAGAAGAGAGAGAGGGAGAAAGAAAGAGAGAAAGAGGGACAGGGAGAAGAAGAGAGAGAGGGAGAAAGAAAGAGAGAAAGAGGGACAGGGAGAAGAAGAGAGAGAGGGAGAAAGAAAGAGAGAAAGAGGGGACAGGGAGAAGAAGAGAGAGAGGGAGAAAGAAAGAGAGAGAGAAAGAGAGATGGGGGGCAGCTCTTTGATACTACACAATGGGCATTTGCTTTGACTGGAGGTGGAGCATCAAAGGACTGGATACACCAGGCTCGGCTAGCCAAGGTTGGCAGAATACAAGACCTTAATTGCAGTACGGAGACTGCTCCGATGTGGCTGAGGTGTCTTCTACGCTGTGAAGACCTCGATCAGATAAGGGAGATAGAGGATGAAGATTCAATTGGAGCACAGGTATTCTGCCTGGAGGAATGAGAGCAAACACACACTCACACACACACACACACACACACATATACACACAGTGCTAATCTGCTCAGCATTGCCATGGAGACTGTCTGAGGGTCCTGTGGGGGCTCAAAGCCCCTGTCCTCAAATCACTGAGGCTGGCAACAAATAGGAAGCTGCGCAGTAGACCAGTAAAGCAAGGCAGTGTGTGTGTGTGTGTGTTTGTGTGTGTGCATGCTTGCTTACATGCTTGTGCGTTTTGTCTCTCACTCCTAAACCACTTGATATCCACCTGAGGCAGGCAGAATACCTGTGCTCCAATCTGAAGGCCATTTTTTTCCTTCAGGGTTTGGAGAATATTCCATCAACGTCAGACCAAACATACACAGAACAGGGTTGCCATGTTCCCTAGAATTTAAGATAGAAATGTTCTGGACACGTTTGATCTGTAAAATGTCGAGCACCACTAGCTACATGTGTTTCTAACTCGCCACATGTATTTTGTAATTCCACCACTGTAAACGTAACTCGCCTGGTGACGTGCTAGTGGAGAAGAAAGTCTCATTTCATGCAACGTGCATTTGTTTCCACGTCTCCGTTCCTCGCCTTCTCTCCTCAATAAAGCTTTTTGAGAAAGGAGGCAAGGAGAGGACGGAGGAGAGGACGTAAGGAATTTAGGAAATCCAATTGAGATTCTTTCTTTGTGTCCATCCCCCTCTCTCTGTGAGCCCTGGCCACCCCAGCCTATTGTAAGAGAAAGCCCTCTTTGTGTGGTGGGAAGGGACAGCGCTACCACTTCAGCACACTTGGCTCCCCATCAAGGACTGGCTGGGCTCCAGCCACAGATCAGGGAGCGCATCACTGCAGGCCAGGCCTGGACAAAGAGCCTGCACACTGGGTGACTCCTCTCTCAACTCCGCTCTCTCTCTCTGAAACGAGGTTACACAACGCACGGCACCAGCCATTTAGCCAATGACATCAAAACCTTTCCATTGATCCAAATGCAATTTTCCACTAAAGCATGACTTCCTATTGAATTATGTCATTTTCCTTAAGTTCATCGGGAGAATGCGGATCGTCGATTAATAAAGTCGTTGACGCTTGCTGCTCTCTGGTGCTCGAACCCCTCCTCTCTTTTCACTGGCCAATCAAAAAAAAAAAATACGAAAACAGAGGAAGGAGAACACAGTGTGTGTTTGAATGAGGCCTTTTTGAGCTCCAATGAAAAAGCAGAAGATCATGAGCCGTGTGTGTTGAATCTCGGCTAAATTGCATAAGGCTCCATAACTCCATTTGGATAACAACAAGTCAAGGCCCAGCTAACAATTCTAGGAAGAGAATGTTACCCATAATGTTCCCCTAACGTTTGAGTGTCCAGTTTCTATCTCTGTTGTAAGCAAACACCGCCGGAGAACATTTGGGAGCATGTTTTCATGTTAAAGTTAGGAGAGCATTCCCTTAATGTCATTGCAGAACTGATCTATAAATATGGTTACAGTGTTCTCATTATAATAATATGCAACAGCAATGTTCTAGACGCGTTTTCTTTGGGACGTTGCAAGAAAATGAACATGTCCCCTTGTCTAAGGGTTAGGAGAGTATTCCATCAACGTTGCACCAAACGTACACAGAACATGATTGCCGTTTAAGCCGAACGTTCAATATTAATGCTCGAGACACTTTTCACAGGACGTTGCAATAGCATTCGTCTGTCCAGTTTTCTAAGGGTTAGTGTTCGAGATACGTTCCATGGGAACGTCGCAAGAATATTTCTGTGTATCCGTCGTCAGGAAGTTGCCTGATGCTCCCAAAGAAATGTTCTCGCAAAAAAAAAGTATGTTTCATTACACAACACAACTTGTTAGTGTTGCTAAGCACTGATTGATGAAGCACTGAGCCATTTACAGATGTATGTGTCTGTTAGCAAAGGATACTCACATATACAGTGCTTGTAATAATGCATATTTGATTACATTATACATGCTCATTTATACAGAAATTATTATTCAACATATCCTTACCTGGGATTTGAACTCACAGCCTCTTGGTTCACAGCATTCACATCCTTCTATACCACCGTGTCTGCGTCAATTGACAGTTCACTTGCTTATTCTGTCATCGTTGATTTGATTTACTTTGTCTGATGTTGTTGGGGCATATTAACCTGTTTTAATGATACTCCTGAATCACTATGATCAAAAAAGAGTTTTTCTTGAGTGTACTTTTAACAGAGCGGAGATTTACTTCAAAGTGCACTCACCCCATTGCTTACACCTATCAATTTGTTTCATATCTGCACAAGTACCTAGGGAGGAGGGGTTAAGGTTTCTTCTGGACAAGGCCTAACTATACTGGCCCAATAAGCTCCTGCCCTAGAGATATCCCTTATTGGGACAGTGGTTAGGGTGTTTGTAATGGCTGTTAGGGTGTTTGTAATGGATGTTAGGGTGTTTGTAATGGTTGTTAGGGTGTTTGTAATGGTTGTTAGGGTGTTTGTAATGGCTGTTAGGGTGATTGTAATAGTTGTTAGGGTGTTTGTAATGGCTGTTGGGTGTTTGTAATGGATGTTAGGGTGTTTGTAAGGGTTGTTAGGGTGTTTGTAATGGCTGTTAGGGTGTTTGTAATGGTTATTTGTTCAATACTTGCTAGGGAGTCACCTTCTCTCACATTCGTAATATACATTGATGTCATTATTTTGACAACAGTTACAGCACACCTATTTGATCTAATAAAAAATGTGTTTCTCATTGAAAGATGGGAATCGGTAGAATTCTAGATAGCTGAGCATCTCAAAGAGTTCCATCTCAGAGTTTTAATGTGGAGAAATAGACAAATTGCAACAGAATCACTTAGGACAAGTGTTTGGGGTAATAATTACATACAGTATACTAATATATTACTGTACATGACTTTTATGAGAAACAAAGTAACATAACGAGTTACTGCCTTCAAATATTAATACATAATAATACATTACATCATCTAGAACATTCAACTCTTAAGTGCTGATAACATGGTATCAACGTCCTGGGTAAGTTCTATTTGACAATAAGGGAATGGTCTCTTGGAAACATTCCTTGCACATCACAGGACCATTCCTAAGAAAACGTTAGTTAATGACCTAATGAGACTCTTAAGGGAACGTTTCCTGGAGTTGTGGGAAGATTTGTTAGCTGGGGGGTTACAAGCCAACCGAGATACCCTATAGTGGCCTATAGAGAGCTACAGAGGGAGGAGTGTAAAGTAGACTATAGAGAGCCACAGAGGGAGGAGTGTGTGTGTATGTGTGTGGGTGTGTAAAGATGCATAGCTAACAACATTAGACCTGTTAGCATTTTACCGGCCCAGATGGATGGAATTAAAGAGGTTCCAATTCCATTTCAAAAACAGGCATGCAAGGCTGGCAGGGACAATGTCTCCAAACTGGACCACTGGAGCCAAGGGTCAAGGGTCAGAGGTCACCTTCCTCCACAGTGGAGAGTGAGATGTCCCAGTGAGTGTGTCTCAGCCTGTGTTTACAGAGCTGTACTATAGAAGGCTAGAGGTGCTTTCCATTTCTGATGAATGAGTTGTTGGGTTTGATTTTCCCTTAGCGAAAGAGGTTCTTAACGTCAAGGGTCTTTTCTGGTTAAATAAAGGTTAAATAAATCATGTGCAACATACTGAATATGTATATGAGTTTGCTAGATGCTCACATCAATTCAAATACAGGTGACTCTTCAGATGAGACGGGAGAGTTTGGGTCGGCTTCCACCCCAAAGAGACTCAGTTCTAGAGCTGGAGGCACTAACGTCTTAATGCTACTCTAATTACAGTAAGAACAATTATCCCTAAACGAACCATGCAATTAAACTGTCACTCACTGCAATTTCATTTCACTCTTGAACGAGTGTATAGACCCACTTGAAAAATACCTCAGGTGAAGTTGTTTTTGCTTGGTTGGTGTGTAGCTGTTTGCATGGAAGGTTTTGGTGTGTTCCGGAGCCAACAAATCTGAACAGCAATGCCTGAGGTACAGCGTACAAATATAATGATGTGAATGACAGGTAAGCAACTGACATCTCCACATACCACAGTGATACACACCCCTGGCAGACGTCAGCAGATCAACAGCCCTCACAGACTCAAAGGCCATCCATACCAAAGACCATAACTATTACACAATAAAAGTTGTTCTAGTTCAAGTGAACAGCAGGGTCCACATTACAATGATAATGACTGGTAACCCTGTGTACAACACATACATACACACACACACAGTTGTTTTCCAACACTTAGGTTAGAGTCATTAAAACTCGTTTTTTCAACCACTCCACATTTTCTTCGGTTAGGACATCTACTTTGTTCATGACACTAGTAATTTTTCCAACAATTGTTTACAGACAAATTATTTCACTTATAATTCAATGTTTTACAGTTCCAGTGGGTCAGAAGTTTACATACACTAAGTTGACTGTGCCTCCAAACAGCTTGAAAAATTCCAGAAAACGATGTCATGGTTCTGATTGTCACGTTCCTCAAAATTAGCGGACCAAGGCGCAGCATGTGTTGGGTTCCACATCTTTATCTCAGTAAACTAGAAACAAAACAACAAACCTTACAAAGACCGTAAAGTCGTAGTGTCACAAGCACATACACAAACAAACAATAACCACAAACACAAGTGGGAGAAATGGCTACCTAAATATGATATCCAATTAGAGGCAACGACTACCAGCTGCCTCTAATTGGGAACCATACAAAAACACCAACATAGAAAACAAAAACTAGAACACCCCCTAGTCACGCCCTGACCGACTACATTATAGTGAAGCAAGGGCTCTCTATGGTCAGGGCGTGACACTGATAGGCTAATAGACATCATTTGAGTCAATTGGAGGTGTACCTGTGGATGTATTTCAAGGCCTTCCTTCAAACCCAGTGCATCTTTGCTTGACATCATTGCTCCAAAACCACCATAAAGCCACTGCTCCAAAACCACCATAAAAAATACCAGACCACAGTTTGCAACTGCACATGGGGACAAAGATCGTACTTTTTGGAGAAATGTCCTCTGGTCTGATGAAACAAAAATATAACTGTTTGGTCATAATGACCATCGTTATGTTTGGAGGAAAAAGGGGGAGGCTTGCAAGCCGAAGAACGCAATCCCAACCGTGAAGCACGGGGGTGGAAGCATCATGTTGTGGGGGTGCTTTGCTGCAGGAGGGACTGGTGCACTTCACAAAATAGATGGCATCATGAGGTAGGAATATATGTTGTGGATATATTGAAGCAACATCTCAAGACATCAGTCAGGAAGTTAAAGCTTGGTCGCAAATGGGTCTTCCAAGTGGACAATGACCCCAAGCAAACTTCCAAAGTTGTTGCAAAATGGCTCAAGGACAACAAAGTCAAGGTATTGGAGTGGCAATCACAAAGTCCTGACCTCAATCCTATAGAAAACTTGTGGGCAGAACTGAAAAGTGTGTGCGAGCAAGGAGGCCTACAAACCTGACTCAGTTACACCAGCTTATTGTGGAAAGCTTGTGGAAGGCTACCCAAAATGTTTGACCCAAGTTAAACAATTTAAAGGCAATGCTACCAATTACTAATTGAATGTATGTAGACTTCTGACCCACTGGGAATGTGATGAAAGAAATAAAAGCTGAAATAAATAATTCTCTCTACTATTATTCTGACATTTCACATTGTTAAAATAAAGTGGTGATCTTAATTAACTGACCTAAGACAGTGAATTTTTATTTGGATTAAATGTCAGAAATGGTGAAAAAATGATTTTAAATGTATTTGGCTAAGGTGTACGTAAACCTCCGACTTCAACTGTATATATATACTGTATATACATATATATATATATATATATATATATATAGTATTTTTTCAAATTAGAAAAAAACTACCACAGTGAGGACCTCAGTGTCCTCGTATGTAGTTACGGCTTTGACAACAACTCTTCGGACTTTTCTGCTAACGCTTCAACACTATCTGTCTTCGCTCTCCTCTTCTCTTGCACAATTACTCGCCTCTCCACCGGCCTCTCATCTATTCCTTCTATTACAAAAAGGTTGTCGGACATAGAGTACATTTCAAGCAATTTCATTCAAGCATTTTCTTTCCTATGAGCACAGTTGAGGAGATACTCCAGCTTGATCTTGCTTGAATGTAAAATACAGCAGTGGAAACAAC
Source organism: Oncorhynchus kisutch (assembly GCF_002021735.2). Lineage (NCBI taxonomy): Eukaryota > Metazoa > Chordata > Actinopteri > Salmoniformes > Salmonidae > Oncorhynchus > Oncorhynchus kisutch. The sequence continues at coordinate 43,969,830 of NC_034184.2, read as the reverse complement.
TGGCGGGGAGTTTGAAAGGAGAGAAATGTGTGATGGTGAGATCACATGGTGATGATAAATTGATAGTGGTAAGACCCAAAAAAGTTTACGTTCGAAAAAATGGCAATCGCTTGCAAGCCAATTGAGCAAGGCGGCGGTGCAATGGATAACTTTGACATGCTGACAAAACGAAGCGCAGGCCAAATGGCGTTTGTTCTTCAATTGCTACAGTACGTTTAAATCCAAAGTCAAATCAAATCAAATTTTATTGGTCACATACACATGGTTGCCAGATGTTAATGTGAGTGTAGCAAAATGCTTGTGCTTCTAGTTCCCGACAGTGCAGTAACAAGTAACAAGTAATCTAACAATTTCACAACAACTACCCTTTACAAGTGTAAAGGAATGAATAAGAATATGTACATGTAAATATATGGATGAGCGATAGCCGAACGGCATAGGCAAGATGCAGTAGATGGTATAGAGCACAGTATATACATATGAGATGAGTAATGTGGGGTATGTAAACATTATATAAGGTGGCATTGTTTAAAGTGACTAGTGATACATTTATTACATCCAATTTGTAATTATTAATGTGGCTAGAGTATGTTGGCAGCAGCCTCTCAATGTTAGTGATGTTTTTTTAACAGTCTGATGGCCTTGATATAGAAGCTGTTTTTCAGTCTCTCGGTCCCAGCTTTGATGCACCTGTACTGACCTCGCCTTCTGGATGATAGCGGGGTGAATAGGCAATGGCTCGGGGGGTTGTTGTCCTTGATGATCTTTTTGGCCTTCCTGTGACATCGGGTGGTGTAGGTGTCCTGGAGGACAGGTAGTTTGCCCCCGGTGATGCATTGTGCAGACCTCACTACCCTCTGGAGAGCCTTGCGGTTGTGGGCGGAGCAGTTGCCGTACCAGGCAGTGATACAGCCCGACAGGATGCTCTCGATTGTGCATCTGTAAAAGTTTGTGAGTATTTCTGGTGACAAGCCAAATTTCTTCAGCCTCCTGAATTTGAAGAATTTGTTGCGCCTTCTTCACCACGCTGTCTGTGTGGGTGGACCATTTCAGTTTGTCTGTGATGTGTACGCCAAGGAACTTAAAACCTTCCACCTTCTCCACTCCTGTCCCGTCAATGTGGATAGGGGGGTGCTCCCTCTGCTGTTTCCTGAAGTCCACGATCATCTCCTTTGTTTTGTTGACATTGAGTGTGAGGTGATTTTCCTAGCCCTCACCTCCTCCCTGTAGGCTGTCTCGTCGTTGTTGGTAATCAAGCCTACCACTGTAGTGTTGTCTGCAAACTTGATGATTGAGTTGGAGGTGTGCATGGCCATGCAGTCGTGGGTGAACAGGGAGTACAGGAAAGGGCTGAGAACGCACCCTTGTGGGGCCCCAGTGTTGAGGATCAGCGGGGTGGAGATGTTGTTTCCTACCCTCACCACCTGGGAGCGTCCCATCAGAAAGTCCAGGACACAGTTGCACAGGGTGGGGTCGAGACCCAGGGTATCGAGCTTAATGATGAGTTTGGAGGGTACTATGGTGTTAAATGCTGAGCTGTCGTCCATGAACAGCATTCATACATAGGTATTCATCTTGTCCAGATGGGTTAGGGCAGTGTGCAGTGTGATTGCGATTGCGTCGTCTGTGGACCTATTGGGGTGGTAAGCAAATTCGATTGGGTCTAGGGTGTCAGGTAGGGTGGAGGTGATATGATATCCTTGACTAGTCTCTCAAAGCACTTCATGATGATGGAAGTGAGTGCTAGGGTTAACCCGTTTAAATGTTTTACTCACGTTGGCTGCGGTGAAGGAGAGCCCGCAGGTTTTGGTAGTGGGCCGTGTCGGTGCCACTGTATTGTCCTCAAAGCGAGCACCGGGGTCCGCGACAGGGCTGGTTTTCTTTTTGTAGTCCGTGATTGACTGTAGACGAGTTTCTCAATCATTTTGAATTACATGGGGACTACACTAGGTCGGTCGCTATGACAATGAAAACACCCTGAACGAACTGAATGGTCTGTAAACTCCATACAGGCCTGCAGTGCGCAGTAGAATGCGTCGATGAGTTGATTGACAGCTGTACTGCACAAACAATAAAGGATGAACTGTCCGCCGACGTGGAAGCTTGACCACAATTATAGTTGTGCATAATTAATCGTTATAGTTTTTGGTGCGGATGGCCCCATACTCACACAGGTAACTGTAGAGCATGCCAGGATAAAGTAGAGATCCATCAGGTAGAAAGAAAACCATGTCAGCACACAGAATACATGCAGGGAAAAGCACAGTACAAACGATCCAGTGTAAATGTAGCATTCTGGTTGCGCGTTATTATCCTGTGTGTGTTCGTATGGCACACATCCCTATGTATCCCAAAACATATATGTACATGTAAAGCCTGGGTACATACTGTATAGTGTGTTTATCTATCGCATGTACACTTATGTAGCCTGTGTGTATACTGCATATGTGTAGAGTGCGTGTATATGTCAGTCATGGGTGGCAGATACATTGAGTCTAGTCCACAGCTGGTAGGAGTTTGTGGAATGTGTGGAGAGGGGCGCGCTGTACCCCTCCAATACCTTCCTGGGCGGGTACCCCCACGAGTGCCTCTGATCTGGCGGACTCACTAAACACACATTCTTCCTTAGTAACATGTCTGTATGTTGGAGTGTGCCCCTGGCTATCTGTAAATAAAAATTAAAAAACAACAACAAGAAAATGGTTCTGTCTTTTGTTTTCCCTACAATAAGGGCTTTGAAATGATTTACACTTAAAGTGTTTATACTTTAAGTATATTCGAGCAACTACATTTACTTCAGTATGTTTAAAACCAAAACCAACCTGAAAGCTTTTACTTGAGTAATAAATTACTGGGTGACTTTTACTTGAGTCATTTTCTATTAACGCAGCTCTACTTCTACTCAAGTAGATGCTTTTTTGACCAGCGTACCCCCCCCCCCTGTTCCCCAGCACCCTGAAAGAAAACCTCATATGCAAACAGTGACATGGTATGTCCATCTGCATCCCCATCTCCATAGGGTTTCCGGAAAGAGCGTGTGTTCTGGGCAGGGAGATTCCCATAAATCTTTGGCAGCCGGCCCAAAAGGACTGTTCATCTGGTTTGATTGTGTGAGTCTGTCACGGTGTGTTCAATCTTGATGACATGACACACACACACACACACACACACAGACATACACACACAGAGAAGTGTTGTTTGGGACCCTGCTACACACGCACGCACACACGCATGCACGCACACACACACACATTCCAAAACCTGTCACAGACACACCATGCACACACAGAAACAGACACACAATCCCCACACACAATTGCATTTCAACACCTATAGTCCTGTTGTCAGCCTTGACAGACCAACCATCTTTGAATGCGGGCACTGGCCCAGCGGTATGGCCTGGGTGTATTGTGTTGAGGTTATGGGTATGGAGGGATCACAGAGCTACACCCATGGCCGCTTTCTGTACTTCCCAAACATGCCTTCTCAACCGTCACATTTCCCTCTCAACAACCACGGCTGGCCCACGGCTGCCATCTCCCATTCCCCAAAACAGCCTTTCAAGTCCCACAGTCTGAAAGGGGAAGAGACAAACACAGAGTTCTGCTTTAATTTCCCCCAAACCTAGTTCCGGCCGCTATGCTCTGCCTGCAGACAAATAGAGACCACAAAGAATGGGACCCTTCAACAGGCTCTGTGTTAGCTAAAAATAGGCCAAGTAGTCACCACTCATTCCCTCAGTTGCATACACAAAACAACATGCAAGTACGCAACACACACACACACACATAAAAATACAGGATACAAACAAGCACACTGACACGCACGCACGCACGCACACACACACACACACACAGACACACACACACACACACACACACACACACACACACACACACACACACACACACACACACACACACACACACACACACACACACACACACACACACAGGCAGACACACACACACACACACACACACACACACACGCGCACATCCTCGAAAAGTCAAGACCCGATCCCAGTTGGTTTCACTTATTAAACCAAATGAAGTGAGATTATATTACCAGAAACGGTTGGAACAGAAGGTTTTGCTTAGTCGCTGGCACATAAAGCAACACATGAGGAATAACACAGGACCAAAAAATGAGCAAAACCTTGAGTCAGTGAATGAGCTAAGCAGAGATGTCACAACTGATGTCCTTTACTTGATCAGAACAAACTCCATGAAACACACGCCACCATGTCTTCATGCAGCCCCACACGTAACAGGTTTAGACAAATCAGCTAGCTTAAAGGGGACGCGGACGTTAAGGATTCAACGTGCACTGCAGTTGGGAATGTAGCCGTCTTCCACAACACAGACGGTATTTTCACAGAGAACGTTGGTTTATCCGTCAGTCACCTCTTACTGGTACAGCACACCACAGTGTTCAGGTGATGAAGTTGTGTTGCGTATCTTTACTGAAGATGGAAAGTTGATGGTGTTGACTAGTGCAGCCAAGTGGACCGCAAACTTGAATGGCTTTTCAATGAGAGCACTGAGGCAAGTGAACGATTAGCGGGTTAGGGGGAGGAGAAAATGTGGGATTTCTGGGACAGAACAGAACATTGGTGAATGTGTGTGCGTGTGTGTATGTATGAGTGTGTGTGTGTATGCATGCTTTCGTGAATTTGTGTGTGTGAGTGTGTGTGTGAGAGCGTATGATGTGTGTTTGGGAAGGGTGCGACCGCCCTTTCGCCCCAGGTCAGCTGCTTTACGGGTAACGTTGCTCTCCAGAGCCCATTAGGGAGGAAATGGGGCAGCCTGTCCTTCCCCCTTCCTCCCCTCCCCATCTCTCTATCCCACCAACCCCGTCCGTCATCGCCACTCCACCTCTCTCTGTTTTCACAGTGTTCACAATCAACGCATGGCCCTGAGTGTTCCGGGGCCTAATTGGGCCCGCTGCTGGCGTTGATTGTGATGGATGGAGGCTTCAGCTGGGCCCAGGTGGCTCCTTTCATCTCCCATCCTCCCTCTTAGCTTTCAGTCCTCAGCAAGCGGGAGGACCCTGGAGTGGGCCCTGGGCTGGGGGCCTGCTCTGTGTCCCACTGACTGGCTGAAATGGCTTATCATGGAGCTCTGAGGAGAGAGGATTTGGAGATTGGGTTTGTATGTGGTGGGGAGTTTTTGAAAGTGGTTGGTTGGATATCTCCAGTCTTCTCCTTGAAAGCGGACAGGAAAATGGACACAGTGGCCATAGTCTTTGGACTCTCTGACCCACACACACTACCACCACTGCAACAGATACATGTACACAAACACACCGCAGCACATTGGTTACATTAGTAAGTTTAAAGGGATACTTCGGGATGTTGGCAATGGTGGCAATGGTTAGGAATTGCGCTAGTGCTAATTAGCAACTTCCTTCAAACTGCGCGCAGAGACATAAAAATTGTATCCACAAGTCAATCTGACTCTGGGGAAGTAGATGAACGGACTCATCACCAAAATCCTGCAGTATTCCTTCAATCTGGTCAGTTGAAATTGGCCAGGGCCGGTTAACCGATAGTTTACGAATGTTTTACGATGCATATTTTATACAATGGCTAAAGATGTAAAATGCGTTTCACCAAAACACCACGCATTAAGACCTTTCGCTAAGTGTGTCATTGGAGCATGTGTCGATACTGATAGGATCGAAAGAAAGGGAGTGCTGCTCTGGAATCAGCTTTCTCCCTTTAAATATTTCCTTAACATTATCATTATTTCAAAATACTGACGACGGATCAGCTCCTAAAAAGATATTACCACCTACAGCGGCAAATATTGAGGCGGGGTAATCTACATGCAATAAATATGCACAAAATCACCAATTTGACACATCATTGCGTACATGTTAGGCTACACATCATACAATATATTAAGACAAATTACAGCCTACAATAGCAAAATAGAACTCAATTGATTGAACATGAAATGTATTTAAATTTGATTGAAATAGGCCTATAGGTTACTGTTTATATTTGAATGTCCTCATATCAGTTTTCATTTGAAGAATATTTTTTATACGTTACTTGTTTGTATCAATTGCAAAGACATTGGCAACTTTGTGCTTGTCGTCAACTTTGTTCTGAAGTTATCTGTGGTCACAGAGAGATGGATAAACCATGCGATTATATGTTTAGCGGAGATCTTCTGTGTATAAGGTGACGCGGGAGGGCAAAAAAAGTTTCTAACCACGCACTTAGCTGTCCGATTACTAGCATTTTGGGAAACAGATGGATATTTAACTCCTACAAAGGTTTTAACGTATCCTTTTGGGAAATCGGGTCTAGGGCATTAATCACACACTGAGTCACATTCAGTGATTATCATAGCGGCAGACTGACAAGATGGTTTTGTTGCTCCAGCTACAATGACAAGGTGTCCAGATGAGCTATAGTTAAGCTACCCCTTTGTCTCTGTGAGAGCGCCAGCGTTGATGTTTGTTGGTTCTAGAGGGCACAACAAACATCACAGGAGACCACCCCTGTGTTCCACTTGCGGTCAAGCCTACGTGCTGAATGTGATGACTCTATCCCAGCCACAAGTTCCAGTCTGCTTTATTAGCACACACCAAATCAAGTGTGTGTGTGTGTGTGTGTGTGTGTGTGTGTGTGTGTGTGCGTGCGTGTGCGTGTGGTGGTGTGTAAATCAGTTGGGTTTCTACGGACACAGACAGACGGTGATATGACTGAGTCGTAAAAATAACAATAACCAGAGGAGGGAAGGGACTGTGCCATAGTGCTCACTAAGCTGGGAACCAGAAATCAATCTGGACTGGAGCACCCACTGTGTGTGTGTGTGTGTGTGTGTGTGTGTATGTGTGCGTGTGCGTGCATGTGCGTGCGTGTGCGTGTGTGCGCGTGCGTGCGTGTGAGAGAAAAAGAGAGAGAGAGAAAGACTGAAAGAAAGAGAGATTGAAAGACAAAGAGAGAAAGGGAGAAAGGGAGACAGCTTGATGTAAAAGATTTTCATAAGGCCCCACAGAAGACACCAAATAGAAAACTCAAAGGAAAGTACTCTCAGTGCAGCTCGTTCTGAACAGGCCCATAACTCTGTAACAGTCAGCCCTCTGTGTGAGGCTGTCTGTGCTCTGAGTCTGAAGACGTTCTGTGCACACACAGACTCAGCAGCACAGCCTCTGTGCTCGTTGGCGATCTCAGGTATCTCTGATTGTTCTGGCAATTCTCACACAGACATTTATTTGAGAGGGAGGATGCTTGAAATGTTTTTTACATTTGTATATACAGTTGAAGTCAGAAGTACACATACACCTCAGCGAAATACATTTAACCTCAGTTTTTCACAATTCCTCACAATCCGAGTAAAGATTCCCTGGTTAGGTCAGTTAGGATCACCACTTTATTTTAAGAATTGACATGTCAGAATAATAGTAGAGAGAATGATTTATTTCAGCTTTTATTTCTATTTCACATTCCCAGTGGGTCAGAAGTTTACATACACTCAATTAGTATTTGGTAGCATTGCCTTTAAATTGTTTAACTTGGGTCAAACTTTTCGGGTAGCCTTCCACAAGCTTCCCACAATAAGTTGGGTGAATTTTGTCCCATTCCTCCTGACAGAGCTGATGTAACTGAGTTAGGTTTGCAGGCTTTGTGATGGCCACTCCAATACCTTTGTTGTCCTTGAGCCATTTTGCCACAACTTTAGAAGTATGCTTGGGGTCATTGTCCATTTGGAAGACCCATTTGCAACCAAGCTTTAACTTCCTGACTGATGTCTTGAGATGTTGCTTCAGTATAGCCACATCATTTTCCTACCTCATGTTACCATCTATTTTGTGAATTGCACCAGTCCCTCCTGCAGCAAAGCACCCCCACAACATGATGCTGCCACCCCCGTGCTTCACGGTTGGGATGGTGTTCTTCAGCTTGCAAGCCTCCCCCTTTTTCCTCCAAACATAACGATGGTCATTATGGCCAAACAGTTATATTTTTGTTTCATCAGACCAGAGGACATTTCTCCAAAAAGTATGATCTTTGTCCCCATGTGCAGTTGCAAACCATAGTCTGGCTTTTTTATGGCGATTTTGGAGCAGTGGCTTCTTCCTTGCTGACTTTCAGGTTATGTCAATATAGGACTCTTTTTACTGTGGATATAGATACTTTTGTACCTGTTTCCTCCAGCATCTTCAGAAGGTCCTTTTCTGTTGTTCTGAGATTGATTTGCACTTCTTGCACCAAAGTACATTCATCTCTAGGAGACTGAATGCGTCTCCTTACTGAGCGGTGTGATGGCTGCGTGGTTCCATGGTGTTTATACTTGCCTACTATTGTTTGTACAGATGAACGTGGTACATTCAGGCATTTGGAAATTGCTCCCAAGGATGAAGCATACTTGTGGTCTACAATTTTTTTTCTGAGGTCTTGGCTGATTTCTTTTTGATTTTCCCATGATGTCAAGCAAAGAGGCACTAAGTTTGAAGGTAGGCCTTGAAATACATCCACAGGTACACCTCCAATTCACTCAAATGAAGTCAGTTAGCCTATCAGATACTTCTAAAGCATGACATAATTTTCTGGAATTATCCATGCTGTTTAAAGGCACAGTCAACTTAGTGTATGTAAACTTCTGACCCACTGGAATTGTGATACAGTGAATTATAAGTGAAATAATCTGTCTGTAAACATTTGTTGGAAAAATGACTTGTGTCATGCACAAAGTAGATGTCATAACCGTCTTGCCAAAACTATAGTCTGTTAACAAGAAATTTGTGCAGTGGAAACGTGATGTACTTGGCGAGTGTTTTGTTCCAAACAATATGTCTTTAAATTAACATAATCGAAAATGAGTCGTTTTGAGATATTCATTTTCATATTTGTAATGTTGAATAATGTGAACATGTGTGTTTCAGAACCTGAAAATTGTCCATATGTTAGGAGTGTGACGACACCAAGATGTTGTCTGTGTCATGTACGGTTCACGGAGCATAAGCTCTTACGTGAGGCAAAAAAAAAAACACTGGGCACAGACTGGTTCAATCAACGTTGTTTCCACGGCATTTTAATGAAGTTACGTTGAACCAACGTGGAATAGACGTTGAATTGACATCGGTGCCCAGTGCGAAGGGACTAAAATGGCCACCTTCATCACGACTTGTGCGTGTGCTAAGCAAGTGTGTGTGTGTGTACCAGTGATATTCTCCAGACTCCAGTCACTCACCACTCCTTTCATAGTCTGACTGCAGCGCTGCAGCGTTGGAGTGACACGTCAGCCCCCCAGAGCTCTGACGGGAGGGCAAGAGTTATCTCACTTTCACCACAGCACCTCCGGACACACACAAAGAAGCGCAGGCATGCATTTACACAAACGCACACACATGCAGGAGGGGATACGCAGCACGCATCAGCAAACCAAAAGCACACTTGTACACACCGCAGGTCTCCTGCTTCTCATTCAGTACACACAGACACTCTACTACATGCCCAAAGACACATCATACAATGCCTACTACTCCCTGAATGCACTCCTTTATTCCACGATTTCACTTTTGACCTGACTAAGCCCCTCCCCCTACACAAACGCTCCTAGGTCGTCACCTCTGACCCCCAAACTTCCCTTCACCACAGACTATTATTCCACTGCTGTCTCACCTGGAACAACGCTTTGCTTGTGGTAGCTTCCATACCTGACTGTCCAAAGCGTCAGTCACGTTAGTCTCTCTGCATCATACTTTGATCAGTATAGTTGACTATTTTTATGTTTTCATACTGAGTCAAGCCTGCTCCCATTCTCCAACCCACTTAGAAACTCACACATACACAAACACTCTCCCCTTTGACCCACTCTTAAACAAAGTAAATCCAGCCCGCTCAGAGTCACACACTCGGTGCACTTCTCTAACATAATCCAGCCCGCTCAGAGTCACACACTCGGTGCACTTCTCTAACATAATCCAGCCCGCTCAGAGTCACACACTCGGTGCACTTCTCTAACATAATCCAGCCCGCTCAGAGTCACACACTCGGTGCACTTCTCTAACATAATCCAGCCCGCTCAGAGTCACACACTCGGTCCACTTCTCTAACATAATCCTTCCCACTCAGAGTCACACACTCGGTCCACTTCTCTAACATAATCCAGCCGGCTCAGAGTCACACACTCGGTCCACTTCTCTAACATAATCCAGCCCGCTCAGAGTCACACACTCGGTCCACTTCTCTAACATAATCCAGCCCGCTCAGAGTCACACACTCGGTCCACTTCTCTAACATAATCCTTCCCGCTCACAGTCACACACTCGGTCCACTTCTCTAACATAATCCTTCCCGCTCAGAGTCACACACTCGGTGCACTTCTCTAACATAATCCAGCCCGCTCAGAGTCACACACTCGGTCCACTTCTCTAACATAATCCAGCCCGCTCAGAGTCACACACTCGGTCCACTTCTCTAACAAAATCCTTCCCGCTCAGAGTCACACACTCGGTGCACTTCTCTAACATAATCCAGCCCGCTCAGAGTCACACACTCGGTGCACTTCTCTAACATAATCCAGCCCGCTCAGAGTCACACACTCGGTGCACTTCTCTAACATAATCCAGCCCGCTCAGAGTCACACACTCGGTGCACTTCTCTAACATAATCCAGCCCGCTCAGAGTCACACACTCGGTGCACTTCTCTAACATAATCCTTCCCGCTCAGAGTCACACACTCGGTGCACTTCTCTAACATAATCCTTCCCGCTCAGAGTCACACACTCGGTGCACTTCTCTAACATAATCCTTCCCGCTCAGAGTCACACACTCGGTGCACTTCTCTAACATAATCCTTCCCGCTCAGAGTCACACACTCGGTGCACTTCTCTAACATAATCCTTCCCGCTCAGAGTCACACACTCGGTGCACTTCTCTAACATAATCCTTCCCGCTCAGAGTCACACACTCGGTGCACTTCTCTAACATAATCCTTCCCGCTCAGAGTCACACACTCGGTGCACTTCTCTAACATAATCCTTCCCGCTCAGAGTCACACACTCGGTGCACTTCTCTAACATAATCCAGCCCGCTCAGAGTCACACACTCGGTGCACTTCTCTAACATAATCCAGCCCGCTCAGAGTCACACACTCGGTCCACTTCTCTAACATAATCCAGCCGGCTCAGAGTCACACACTCGGTGCACTTCTCTAACATAATCCAGCCCGCTCAGAGTCACACACTCGGTCCACTTCTCTAACATAATCCAGCCCGCTCAGAGTCACACACTCGGTGCACTTCTCTAACATAATCCAGCCCGCTCAGAGTCACACACTCGGTCCACTTCTCTAACATAATCCAGCCCGCTCAGAGTCACACACTCGGTGCACTTCTCTAACATAATCCAGCCCGCTCAGAGTCACACACTCGGTCCACTTCTCTAACATAATCCAGCCCGCTCAGAGTCACACACTCGGTCCACTTCTCTAACATAATCCAGCCCGCTCAGAGTCACACACTCGGTGCACTTCTCTAACATAATCCAGCCCGCTCAGAGTCACACACTCGGTCCACTTCTCTAACATAATCCAGCCCGCTCAGAGTCACACACTCGGTCCACTTCTCTAACATAATCCAGCCCGCTCAGAGTCACACACTCGGTCCACTTCTCTAACATAATCCAGCCCGCTCAGAGTCACACACTCGGTGCACTTCTCTAACATAATCCAGCCCGCTCAGAGTCACACACTCGGTCCACTTCTCTAACATAATCCAGCCCGCTCAGAGTCACACACTCGGTCCACTTCTCTAACATAATCCAGCCCGCTCAGAGTCACACACTCGGTCCACTTCTCTAACATAATCCAGCCCGCTCAGAGTCACACACTCGGTGCACTTCTCTAACATAATCCTTCCCGCTCAGAGTCACACACTCGGTGCACTTCTCTAACATAATCCAGCCCGCTCAGAGTCACACACTCGGTGCACTTCTCTAACATAATCCAGCCCGCTCAGAGTCACACACTCGGTCCACTTCTCTAACATAATCCTTCCCACTCAGAGTCACACACTCGGTCCACTTCTCTAACATAATCCTTCCCGCTCAGAGTCACACACTCGGTCCACTTCTCTAACATAATCCAGCCGGCTCAGAGTCACACACTCGGTCCACTTCTCTAACATAATCCAGCCGGCTCAGAGTCACACACTCGGTCCACTTCTCTAACATAATCCAGCCCGCTCAGAGTCACACACTCGGTCCACTTCTCTAACATAATCCTTCCCGCTCAGAGTCACACACTCGGTGCACTTCTCTAACATAATCCAGCCCGCTCACAGTCACACACTCGGTCCACTTCTCTAACATAATCCTTCCCGCTCAGAGTCACACACTCGGTCCACTTCTCTAACATAATCCAGCCCGCTCAGAGTCACACACTCGGTCCACTTCTCTAACATAATCCAGCCCGCTCAGAGTCACACACTCGGTCCACTTCTCTAACATAATCCTTCCCGCTCAGAGTCACACACTCGGTCCACTTCTCTAACATAATCCAGCCCGCTCAGAGTCACACACTCGGTCCACTTCTCTAACATAATCCAGCCGGCTCAGAGTCACACACTCGGTCCACTTCTCTAACATAATCCAGCCCGCTCAGAGTCACACACTCGGTCCACTTCTCTAACATAATCCAGCCCGCTCAGAGTCACACAAAAGGATCCAAGTATTTCACTGCCTGTACATACGGACCACTTTTAACAACACTAACAGGAGAGAGAAAAACAACAATAATTGATCATATTTGAAAGGTTGAACATTTGGCTAATAGCAACTTTTGAAGAATAAGATTCATGTCTAGCTGGTCATTTTGTTTGGTCTCTGTTGTCTGTCTGCTGCCCTGCCCTGTGTGTGTGTGTGTGTGTTTGTGTAGGTGTGTGTGTTTGTGTTTGTAGGGTGTGTGTAGGTGTCTGTTGGGGAGCTGTAAGTGTTAGAGCCAGCTGTAGGTGTCTCCGTCAGCTTGACTCGGAGGCCCAGGCCTGTGATCACACAACCTTAAACACAGTGATTAGACAGGCACCACGACACCACGTCCTCGCCATGAGGCGGTAGATTCCAGACCAGTGACTCCAGGAAAAACACACACACACACACATTTTGTCAGCACACAATCACACGCACGCGCACACACACCCACACACACACGCACACGCACACACACACACACACACACACATACGCACACATACGCACACACACACACACACACACACACACACACACACACACACACACACACACACACACACACACACACACACACACACACACACACACACACACACACACACACACACACACACACACACACAGAGATACTGTTATGACACACCCATTGATGGAACTGACTGCTCTTAAATAATAATAATAACAGTTCACTCTAAAGGCTCTTTAATCACCTAAAGACTGGTTGTGAGGCAACAGATGCTAAACGACGCTGTGAAAATGTACTGTATAGATCATGAAAGTAGATGTACAATTTGCTAACACCCAGCAGCCTCTCATTCCTAAAGATACGTGTCATACTCAGCACTGCTTGGAAAAACCACTCTGTCAACTCATAGTTAGTGGCAGCATCATATTCTGAAGTCTGGGATTCCTATTTTAAGTCGCTCACTGTAAAATCTGACACCTGGCACATAGAGTTCTGGAACGAATGCTACATAAATTCTATAACATAGAAATACCAACGTTTCATTTATCCTGTATAGTGTCTAACATAAGTTTGCTGTATGCATCTTCAGATTGCTACTAGGGAAATAGGTTCTGGTTCGTATAAGAGAGTGAGTGTGGAATTGAAATACATATGGTATATGTTGAAACCTAGCTTCTCTAGCTCGGAGAGGTTACGTTGAGCGCCATGATGGCTGACCTGGGCCCTAAGTACAGGCTGCAGGAGATCATCACCACCTTTAACCAACCACCATGCATGGCGTCAGCCCAGTAGACCTGTGATTGGTAGGTTTGTGCGAGACATGCTTCATGATTGGTGAGCCTGGAGGCTGTCATTTCCCAGTGGGAGTAAAGGTAACAGAGTCATGTGGGAAGAGGAGTAAGGAATGGCAATGCAGAATGGGTGGGATAGACTCAGTAGTGCTAGATAGATAGTACAACATACATTTCTTTTCATCTCATTTCTATATTCTTTTCCCCTGCTTCTTTGGGACGTTAACTCTGTGATTGTTCTCCCTTCATCAAACTTAAGATAGGCTTTTCCTTCAAGGCCCTCCAAAAGACACAATGCACTTTGTGTCAACTCCAAAGGATTCCACTTCTTAAGTAGGTTCACAACAAATGGTACCTCACCTATGACCTCACTTCCTGCTAACACCCGGCCAACTTCATGTTTTTGGTAGAAGAACCGGCACATCCACATGTGTACGTACGCAATTATGTTGTTGACGAGTAATGAACACTATTGAGACCATGGCAGATTGTTTCCTTGCCAATGCAACCTCTGCTCTCCTTGTATATGGGAGCTAGCAGAATTGCATGCAAACCCCACCTGTTTACTATCGCTGGAGATATGTGGGTGTGGGGAGAGGGGGAGGGAGTCTTGTGACTTGTCTGTTGAATGAATTAATGAATGAATGAATGAGGGGGTTAAACGGTATGTAGTGGGGCTTTTCAGTGGGGAAGCTGTGGTTAGAAAAGAGGAAGTCTCTCTTAATTTTTATTGTGGGCAGTCAGATAGCTACAGCTAAAGGTCTAGCTGCCGCGATGAGAGACGGGTGAATCGCCACGTACTGCAGCCCTGGATCTCCACCTGTCTTCCTGCTTTGATGCTGGTAGGAGGAGGGTGAGGAAGGGGAGGGAGGGGTACAGGGGTACACGGCCCATGGGAGCCAGGGGTGTAAGTGGCTCTTTGATCCCTGTTACGCCCTGCATGTAGAGAGTCCCAGGAGAGCCCCCCCCCTGTCACCGTTCTGCCTGGCCCCTGGCCTGACCCACAGCTCTGATCCACAGGGACAGGTGAACCAGATATTGGAGCTCACGCACCGGTATGGGGGGGTGCCTCAAGCCCCCCAGGGTTTGAACAAATGCCGTGGCAAAGGCTACGACGGCACTAGCGCAATGAGTGGAGCTAACTCAGGTGTTCAAAAGTGCATATCAGACCAAGAGCCCAATGCTTCTTAGGTAGTTCTTTATGAGTTTCAGCACAGAAAACGGTCTCTCTGCAGAACCGACAGTTAGAGGAGGGTAAAAACAGCTTGATTGCCGTAGCAACATGAGGGAAACTGCAGGGAGCGGTGCTTCAAATAGAGCAGTTCTGCAACATCTTTAATTGAGCCTCTCATTCAAAAAAAGCGGTTTGCGAATTTTGTTCATACTGGTGAACCGGTGTTTGAGTTGTGTGGTTACAATATCTCTGGTATATCTTGACATGCATCATTCAAGACTACGTTTAAATTGTGTGCAGCACAATATAATGCACAATGTCTCAGGAAGACTGTCTGGGTTGGCAATACTCAGTAACAATCGGGGCCACAACCTGGACCTACAGGCCGTGGTGAAAACATTGGCACACAAAAAGGGAGGGTATCAGGAGACCAGGGGAGTTTCTCAAGTTGATTTTAATTTAATTTACCTTGAATATTGCAGCCCATTTGTGTAGGCTATTAGCCAGACAATAGTGGCTGAATTTATCTTCAAGCCAACTACTTGTTCCTCATTGCTAGGCTATTTGATGTGTAATTTGTATTAAAAAGGTGTATAAATAGCAGCTATATACGGTATATAGCTATAGATAGTGTACCGAATAATTGCACAATCCCTAGTAATCTAGTGTTTTGTGGGTGGAATTACTTTATTATTTGGTATTAAACGCACCATTTAATATCCAACCTGGACTCAGGGGTAGACGTAACATAGTAAATGTAATTTCGGCATAACATCCCAAGTTTCGTATGGTATGTATTAATTTGTGGATGTCCGTCAAATTAGTGGTTAGAGCGTTGGACTAGTTAGCGAAAGGTTGCAAGTTCGAATCCCTGAGCTGACAAGGTACAAATCTGTCGTTCTGCCCCTGAACAGGCAGTTAACCCACTGTTCCTAGGCCGTCATTGAAAATAAGAATTTGTTCTTAACTGACTTGCCTAGTAAATGATACACAACATGACCAAAAGTATGTGGACACGGAGTGATTATGTGAGGGAGTGTATTAGAGAACTATACTAGCATTATACACAACATGACCACAAGTATGTGGACACCTGCTCGTAGAACATCTCATTCCAAAATCGGCATTCCAATTCATCCCAAAGGTGTTAGATGGGGTTGATGTCAAGGCTCTGTGCAGGCCGGTCAATTTCTTCCACACCGACCTTGACAAACCATTTATGTATGGACATCACTTTTTTTTGCACACACAATGTCATTGTATGCTGTACCATCAATATTTTCCCTCACTAGAGCTAAGGGGCCAAGCCTGAACCATGACAAACAGCCCCAGAACATTATTGCACCTCCACCAAACTTTACAGTTGGCACTATGCATTGGGGCAGGTAGCATTGTTGGCAGGTAGCATTCCCCTGGTATCCTCCAAACCCAGAATTGTCCATCGGACTGCCAGATGGTGATGCGTGAGTCATCACGCCAGAGAACACATTTCCACTGTTCCAGAGTCGAATGGCGAGAAGCTTTAGACCACTCCAGCTGACACTTGGCATTGCGCATAGTGATCTGAGGCTTGTGTGCGGCTGCTCGGCCATGGAAACCCATTTAATGAAGCTCCCGATGAACAGTTCTTGTGCTGAAGTTGCTTCCGTAGGCAGTTTGGAACTCGGTGGTGAGTGTGCAACCGAGGACAGACAATTTTTACGTGCCTATGCGCTTCAACACTTGGCGGTGCCGTTTTGTGAGCTTGTGTGGCCAGCCAATTCGATGCTGAGCTGTTATTGCTCCTAGATGTTTCCACTTCACAAAAACAGCTCTAGCAGGGCAGAAATTTGACAAACTGACTTGTTGAAAAGGTGGCATCCTATGACGGTGCCATGTTGAAAGTCACTGTGCTCTTCAGTAAGACCATTCTACTGTAAATGTTTCTATGGAGATTGCATGATTGTGTGATTATACACTTGTCAGCAACGGGTGTGGCTGAAATAGCCGAATCCACTAAATTGAAGGGGTGTCCACTTACCTTTGCATTTATATTGTATGTAACGAATTACAATCCGTATGATATGATACAAATTGCAAAATGTATGATATGTTACGCATTCCAATTTGTTGTGGCTGACGTTAGCTAGGTGGCTAGGTGGTTAATGCTAATGTTAGCTAGGTGGCTAGCTAGGGGTTAGGGTTAAAGGTTAGGGTTAAGGGTAGGGCTAGGTTAAAGATTTACAGGGATACTTTGGGATTTTTGCAATGGGGCCCTTTTATCTACTTTCTCAGAGTCAGATGAACTTGTGGATACCATTTTTTGTCTCTTTGTCCAGTGTGAAGGAGGTCGTTTTGTGAGCCAATGCTAACTAGCGTTAGCGCAATGGCTGGAAGTCTATTGGTGTCTGCTAGCATGCTAGCGCTAGTTTGCAACATCCTTCAAGCTGCACGCAGAGACATAAAAATGGTATCCACGAGTTCATCTGACTCCATGTGTTAACAAGTCCTCAAGATACCAAAGTATAACTTTAAGGTTGGGGTTAGGCACTAAATGTTTGCAAAGTAGGAAGAAGTTGCAAAGTTAATCAAATGCTAAAGTTGACCCTGATGAGAATTGAATACACAACCTTATGCGTTGCTAGACGTTTGCATTATATGCTTACCCATCCACCCACCCTACTTAGTTTTTGCCTTAAGTAACCTTCTGTCTTATGTAACCATACCAAACTTAACATATCATACAAATTTGAGTGCCCCGGATTTTGCTGTACTATGTTACATCTAGTCTATGAGACCAGGCTATTCCATCCAAGCTGGGAGAGAGCATGAGGACGGCTCATGTCATGCAGGTTCAGGTGGCCTATACAGGATATTTGTTATTTATTAAAACATCTATTGGTAGCTGATTAGTATGCTGATGCATCGAACATTTATTTTACACTCTGCAAAATTAGAATTTCCAAATTACATTACTGTCACCAGCCAGCAGTCTAAAAATGGCAAACTCCGACCTTGCTGGGGTCCAGAGAAACTGCGTTACGCCAGTGGTCGCACTGGCTGGGGTCTAACGGAGCCGTCACACAAAACGTATGCCCTGTGTGTGTAGAGGAAACACATACGCAGACCAATACATAATAAATGTACACATACACCCAACCACACGCATACACACACACATACACACAGTTACAGTATAGGTAGTTTAGTAATGTTAGCGTGTCTCAGGGTAATCAGATTGAACAAATACACACACACACACACACACACACACACACACACACACACACACACACAGAGTATAGGTGATTCAGTAATGTTAGCGTATCTCAGCATAATTCGATTTACGACCACTCAGTTCATACAGAGTTGAAATGTTTTCAGGTTGAAACTGAAGAGCTCTGACACGGTAATCACTATACTAAGAAATGTACTGCAACAAAAGAGGGGAAGAGAAGCAAAGAAGGAGAGAGAAAGGGAGTAGGTAAAGGAAAACCAAAGGGTCTGCATTTGTGCTCTTGCGGTTTTGATGGGAGACGAGTTGAGCTGAAAGAAGACAAAGAATGGGGGCAGAGAGAGAGAGAGAGAGAGAGAGAGAGAGAGAGAGAGAGAGAGAGAGAGAGAGAGAGCGAAAGAGAAACAGAGTACAAAAGAGAGACAGGGCAACATAGAAGAGAGTTTGATTCACTAGGCCCACAGTATAAGTGAATAAACAGTGACTCCATTGTCCTTTGGCTCTAGTTGTCTCTAATGAAGATAGCCACGGTCAGAGAGACCAGGAGCTGACTCACACAATGATTAACACTCAGCAAACGTGTTTGTCCTTCCGCAAGGGCCTTAATAGACTATCCACACACACCCACACACCACTATTTCACAACACAGCCCAGCCGCCCACAAAAGATTACCCAAACACGACTGGGAGCCGTCCTCCCACAATACATTACAGATTACAGTAAGTCATCCTGCCATGCCCCTTCAATAACCTAACCTTATACAAACCATGGCCGGGAAACGTCATTGCTCCACTGCTGCCCGGCCCTAGGCTGAAGCCCTTGGCTGGAATGACTCTCTTAGCCATTCACCCATACAGATTCACTCTCCCCTTCTAGACCAACGTTGAGCTCAAAAAACAAAACCGAGATTGAACTATTAATAAGTATCTCTTCATGATGGATGATGATGTGGACTAGCAATACAATGCTAGGCCACCGCCTTAACCACAGATCTAGGACCATATTGCCCCTATTCCAACAGCAAACATTAAGGGGGTGACACATACTGTATCTGACTCTGCATCAGTGGTTAGATGCAATTTCTTCTATTCAACTCAGTCCATAGGAACCATAATAGATTGATCCTTCCAACAAACACAAACCTCCTGCAACTCATAGCGCCGAAGTCTCTCTCCCTGTATCTCCTCTGACTGTTACTAGTAACTAGCAAGGCGTTGATTGCGACTGTACACATTCAATATATTCACGGTATGCAGCCCCTTTAATCTCGTTCTTACTCTTTCTATGCTGCCCACTTCTTCAAACAACTTCAACAGACATACAAAGGAGGTGCGTGCGGCTTCCATTGTCCTCTGTATCCTGCAGTAGTTCAACTTTCCCTCGTTCCCATTCATTCCCACTGTACTGTAGATTACATTCACCTGCCCACGTGAGAAGTTCCCCTCTATAGGCCACTACAGTAATAAACACCCTACCTACATAACGGGAATAGGGGGCCATTTGTGATGCATCCTCTGTGATATGAAAAGAGTGCAGCTCAACTGGAGAGACATTGAGAGCAGAAGAGCAAACTGTACAAAAGCCTCTCTGTAGGAGGACATTGGGGCTTGCAGGGGAAAAGTGCTCATGTGTTTTGTTCCACGGTGTTTGATGCAACAGACACAAACTCCATAATATCTTCCTCAGCTGTCTCTGCTGTCCAGAGGGTGAGAGCTGAATGGCGGAGGGGGTTGGCGGGGGGGGGGGCTCGCCGCTGCTGAATCCAGATTCCTACACAGTGGCCACTGACAGGATGTCTGCAAACCGCTGACAGGATGTCTGCATACCGCTGACAGGATGTCTGCAAACCGCTGACAGGATGTCTGCAAACCGCTGACAGGATGTCTGCAAACCGCTGACAGGATGTCTGCATACCGCTGACAGGATGTCTGCAAACCGCTGACAGGATGTCTGCATACCGCTGACAGGATGTCTGCAAACCGCTGACAGGATGTCTGCATACCGCTGACAGGATGTCTGCAAACCGCTGACAGGATGTCTGCAAGCCGCTGACAGGATGTCTGCAAGCCGCTGACAGGATGTCTGCATGCCGCTGACAGGATGTCTGCATACCGTTGACAGGATGTCTGCATGCCGCTGACATGATGTCTGCAAGCCGCTGACAGGATGTCTGCATGCCGCTGACAGGATGTCTACATACCGCTGACAGGATGTCTGCAAGCCGCTGACAGGATGTCTGCATGCCGCTGACAGGATGTCTGCAAGCCGCTGACAGGATGTCTGCATGCCGCTGACAGGATGTCTGCATGCCGCTGACAGGATGTCTGCATACCGCTGACAGGATGTCTGCAAGCCGCTGACAGGATGTCTCCCAACCTCTCTGGGATATGTGGGACGGTAGCGTCCCACCTCGCCAACAGCAAGTGAAATTGCAGGGCGCCAAATTCAAAACAACAGAAATCCCGTAATTAAAACTCCTCAAACATACAAGTATTTTACACCATTTTAAAGATGAACTTGTTGTAAATCCAGCCACAGTGTCCGATTTCAAAAAGGCTTTACGATGAAAGCACACCAAACGGTTATGTTAGGTCAGTACCAAGTCACAGAAAAACACAGCCATTTTTCCAGCCAAAGAGAGGAGTCACAAAAAGCAGAAATAGAGATAAAACTAATCACTAACCTTAGATGATCTTCATCAGATGACACTCATAGGACTTCATGTTACACAATACATGTATGTTTTGTTCGATAAAGTTCATATTTATATCTAAAAATCTCAGTTTACATTGGCGTGTTATGTTCAGTAGTTCCAAACAGTTTTAGAAACTTCAGAGTGTTTTCTATCCAAATCTACTAATAATACTAATAATAATATGCTTATATTTGCAACTGCGCCTGAATAGCAGGCAGTTTACTCTGGGCTCCTTATTCATTCAAGCTACTCAATACTGCCCCTCAGTCCCAAAGAAGTTAAGCAAGACATTTAACACCAAACAATGTCTCTCCATCCGGGGACGCTACAATACGGCTGACCCTGTTCCTCTCTACATGTCTGTATACCTGGGGGAGTTGGGAAAGGCAAAAAACAAATGCAGGTTCTAATCAATGGGTAAGAAAATATATACATAAAAAACTAGGCATGGAGGACAAACGGACAGGCATAACCCCTACTACGCACAGGTAGGGTCCGCTGGTGGGTAGGAGCGTTGTGCCAGTAACCAAAAGTTTGCTGAATCAGACAATGTAAAAATCTGTTGTTCTGCCCCTGAGCAAGGCAGTTAACCTACTGTTCCCCGGGCGGCGATGACGTGGATGGACAGGCATAACCCCTACCACGCACACATCCAACAGGTACTTCTCTCCCCTTAGCTCCCGCCAAAAACCAGAGACAGTTCAGTCATTTCAGTTGGCCAGGCATCAGATGGCAGGCTGCTGGGTCATTGTCAGTGTGTGCTTTGGCCAGCTACCGTCGTTACACTGACAGAGGGGGATCGGGCCGGTCAGCAGGTGTTTGTCTGCTGACATTGACACAGGTGTGTTTGATCACACACACCTTACGCTGGCCGCCGCAGATCCCACCTGGCTGGGGCGAGAGGGAGAGGGAGAGGGAGAGGGAGAGGGAGAGGGAGAGGGAGAGGGAGAGAGAGAGAGAGAGAGAGAGAGAGAGAGAGAGAGAGAGAGAGAGAGAGAGAGAGAGAGATAGGAGTATCCATTTCTTCTTGTTGATTTTTCCCAGTGGGGGGTTTGGGAGGGGAAAAGATACAGTGGTTGTGAGGGAGTTTCCCTCTTGAGTTTACTGTGTATCATACAGTAGAGATACAGACTCACAGACAAAGACTCAATGCTAATAAAGCCCCTGTTGACATCTGAATGTGGCTACTCCTATTCAGGCTAAAGTCACGGTCCACAAACCCCACGCTTCAGCTTTGCTTGCTGTTCGGGGTCGAGGCTGGGTTGCTGTACAGTAAATCACTTTAGGACAACTGCTGATATAAAAGGGCTTTATAAAATACGTTTTATTGATTGACCCCATTCCCCATATTCCCCACCCAACCTTTGCAAATAGTCCAAGCTAACATTACCTTTAGTCGACAGGGGCTTCTATTTCAAAACATAGTGGAACCTGAGGGATGCTGTGTATTTGAGGGAGGGTAACAGGAGAACTTGTTATGTTCCCTTCCTTCCACGACCCAGGGACTTAGGGCCACACTCAGGCCACACTGCCTTGTCATGCTCTGCTGGCTGACAACTGATGAAGGAGGAAGATGATGAAAATGTACCTAGACAGATCAGTATCTTCTGGAAGTAGGGAAATGGATATGCATTCAAAGACATGGATACCAATGCATGCATCTGCATGCACGCATGCATGCACACACACACACACACACACACACACACACACACACACACACACACACACACACACACACACACACACACACACACACACACACACACACACACACACACACACACACACACACACACACACACAAACACACATACAAACACACACACACTCGTTTAATGTGGTGAGTGTGGTTAGAGGGGCTTAGTGTTTTCTGACTCATATTGCAGCACATAAACCAGCTACATCCGGGTAATTTTGAGGTCTGGATGCCATTCCTCTCTCGCCACTTCAAGGAGGTCCGAATTCTCATCCAAAGAGCCCCTTTAAGAACCCCAACTATGAATCATAGCCAGACTCTCTCACTAAATGATTTCAGTTGATCAACTGGGTCAAAACACCCAGAACACAATATCTACACTCCAAAGCAAAAACAGGCTAATATCAGCTTTATAACTCTCCTTTGGGCTATATTCAGTCGACCAAAAAAAGGGGAGGGAGAGTGTCATAAGGAAAGAGACAGTGAGGGACACAGAGATAGCAGGAACACAGATAAATAAAACACTCCTCTGCACAGCTAGCTATAAACGTTCCCAAAACTTTAGAGAACGTTTCCTTTATTAGGTCATTAACTAATGTTTTCATAGGAATGTTCCCGTGAGGTGCAAGACATTTTTCCAAGAGACCAGTCCTTTCACGTCAAATAGAACTTACTAAGAATGTAGTTACCAGTAAGTTTACTACTTTTATTATTTTACCTTTATTTAACTAGGCAAGTCAGTTAAGAACAAATTCTTATTTTCAATGACGGCCTAGGACAGATTTGTACCTTGTCAGCTCGGGGATTTGAACTTGCAACCTTCCGGTTACTAGTCCACCGCTCTAAC
Organism: Oncorhynchus kisutch; assembly: GCF_002021735.2. NCBI lineage: Eukaryota > Metazoa > Chordata > Actinopteri > Salmoniformes > Salmonidae > Oncorhynchus > Oncorhynchus kisutch. The sequence goes on along the minus strand of NC_034184.2, from coordinate 43,946,231 downwards.
CACTAGGCTACCCTGCCACCAGGGCAGTAGTCACTGTGGCATGAAGCCCAAGAGTTCTTGGGAACAGGAATGATGGTGGTCAGTTTAAGAGATGTGGGGATGACAGACTGGGACAAGGAGAGGTTGGAAATGAACGTGTATATGCCTCCCAGGTGTTCTGAGCTTGCTCTGAGAAAGCGCCCTGGGATACGATCCGGCCCCGCAGCCTTGCGATTGTTGACCTGGTTAAAGACCCTACTCAGGTCGGCCTCAGAGACTGAGGTCACCCAGTCCTCTGGGTCGGTGGGCACCATCGCAGGGCGGGATGGGAATCATGATAGCGGATACATGGCTGGAACGGAATAAATGGAATGTTATCAAACATCTAGTGTCGAATAAAAATGAAGATGTTAAAGTGTTTCCATTATAAATTTAGGCAAATTATGCATTAATCAATTGGCAACAGCCTGCATGCCCTCCCAGCTATCTGTCTCAGGTAGCCCGCAAAAGACAGCATGGATAGAATGCAAAAATGGACAAATATTTGCCATATTCTAATAATTCCCATGTGCCAACGTATCTCCAAAGATGGTGGATAAATGAAGGTAGGTCAATCAGGCTGCTTACCATTGGGGGAAAAAATGACAGTTCCTGTCTGTTTAATGTGGTGGCTATCCAATTCTTTATCAGCTGGGTCTGGTCTATATAATTCATTGGTTGTATATGAAACAGAAAGAAAACTTTGGTATCTGGTATTGCCACGGGCCGTACCATGGTGAAACTGGATCTGAAGCCTGGATCTGAAGTAATTGGATGATGAAACTTGCATCCAGCCAACCAGGAATGCAAGGCAAAGCAATTCTGGCATTCTTGAAAGTCAAGGCAAAGAAATAAATATATAGATTTATCAAGCAGCCATTTAGAATGACATTTTGGAGTGGAGGTCTATAGTTACGCGATGACATCACGTGCCCTGCAACCTTCAAAATGATTTGGCATCATCATTCATTTGAAAAATACAGTTTCCCATCTTCATTTTTTCACAATAAATAAAGTTTGACAAAAGAAAAATCCACCACGTCGAACAAATAAAAATGTTTCTCCTATAGCTGCCGTTTCCATAAAACAAGTTGCAATGTTTTTGCAACATTGGTTTTGTCGAATAAACCTGGGCCAATGGAAACCTGCCTGGTGACTGGATCATTGCCAGTGAATGTAGAAGCCTACATACAACTCTTTCCTTCTGAAAAAAGTAATGGGGGAATTATGCCATCTACCACAGTATGTTAGTGCCCCCTTGTGGTAACGTGACCAGGGTCTCCACTATCTTTATCTAACAGGTAGTAGACATTCCCATTGGCCTTGAGTGATTCTAGCAGATGTTTAGGTGAAAATGACTAAAAAACTGTTTTTCCATGGCTGAAGAGATTATCCCGGAAACACTTATCTCCCACACTTCCTTTAAGCTCCAGCTGTCAGAGCAGCTCACAGATTACTGCACCTGTACATAGCCCATCTATAATTTAGCCCAAACAACTACCTCTTCCCCTAGCGTATTTATTTATTTATTTTTCTCCTTTGCACCCCATTATTTCTATTTCTAATTTGCACATTCTTCCACTGCAAATCTACAATTCCAGTGTTTTACTTGCTATATTGTATGAAGCACTCCAAGGTGGCATAGCAGTTCAGACGTCTTTTGTCCTCGTCTTGTCGTGTCCTGTATATATATATATTTACAACTTTTTCACATACATTTTATTTTTATTTTCCATCAACTCATCTTCAAAACACTCTCCTGCAACCCGCCTCACCAATGTATATTTATAAAAAAGTATTATTTACCTCAGATCTGTAATCCTCCAAGAAGCTAGCCAGAAACTCCATGAAGCTAGCCTGAAACTAGCCAGAAGCTAATCCAGAAGCTAGTTCAGAAGCTAGTTAGCTCCTTTACTGGCAAATCGTTAGTATTCAGCTAACCACGGTTTGTGGTCATCAGCTATCCTTTAGCTCGAAAATCTATCACCAGTTCTGTACGGCGCAGCGTGGCTCGGAACGGAACATACCGGACCAATTTTTCTCTCCATGTCCCTGGATTTCGACTGCTCTCTGGACATTCATACCCGGATCTCACAGCTAGCTAGCTGCTATCCGTGTGACTATCGGCCTTCGTCGATTCCGGAGCAAACATCAATTATTCCGGAGCTAGCAAGCTCCGTCAATCACTCCTGAGTTCCATCAATCACACCTGGGCTGCAGTCACCTATCCGGACCCGTTTTACTGCCTTCGCGGAGCCCCACCGGGCCTTCACAACTGGACTGCCGACGTTATCTACCCGAAGGAGTTATTCGGCTGGCTCCTCCGTCGCGACGTTACCTGAACGCCCATCTGCGGCCTGCTAACCGTTAGCTGTCTTACCGGCTGCTATCTGAATAGACAATCTGAATAGCCACATTTTTTTAATTTATTATTATTATTTTTTTAATATTATTATTATTATGTTTTCTTCTTGGGCCTCTATAACTATATCTATTGTTTTTATTTTTGTTGTTGTTGTGTGATTTGGATTAATCCCCTCTACCACACGGAACCCCACTAATCTACTGACGGAACGCAAGAGGTAGCTAACAACAGACCTCCATCCTATGCTAGCTTGCTACCGATGCCCTGGCTAGCTGTCTAAATCACCAACCAAACTCTCCACTCACCGGACCCTTTTGATCACTCGACTAAGCATGCCTCTCCTTAATGTCAATATGACTTGTCCATTTCTGTTCTGGTTAGTGTTTATTGGCTTATTTCACTGTAGAGCCTCTAGTCCTGCTCACTATACCTTATCCAACCTATTAGTTCCACCACCCACACATGCAATGACATCTCCTGGTTTCAACGATGTTTCTAGAGACAATATCTCTCTCTTCATCACTCAATACCTAGGTTTACCTCCACTGTATTCACATCCTACCATACATTTGTCTGTACATTATACCTTGATGCTATTTTATCGCCCCCAGAAACCTCCTTTTACTCTATGTTCCAGACGTTCTAGACGACCAATTCTCATAGCTTTTAGCCGTACCCTTATTCTACTCCTCCTATGTTCCTCTGGCGATGTAGAGGTGAATCCAGGCCCTGCAGTGCCTGGCTCCACTCCTATTCCCCAGGCGCTCTCTTTTGACGACTTCTGTAACCGTAATAGCCTTGGTTTCATGCATGTTAACATTAGAAGCCTCCTCCCTAAGTTTGTTCTATTCACTGCTTTAGCACACTCTGCCAACCCGGATGTTCTAGCTGTGTCTGAATCCTGGCTTAGGAAGACCACCAAAAACTCAGACATTTTAATTCCAAACTACAACATTTTCAGACAAGATAGAACTGCCAAAGGGGGCGGTGTTGCAATCTACTGCAAAGATAGCCTGCAGAGTTCTGTCCTACTATCCAGGTCTGTACCCAAACAATTTGAACTTCTACTTTTAAAAATCCACCTCTCTAAAAACAAGTCTCTCACCGTTGCCGCCTGCTATAGACCACCCTCTGCCCCCAGCTGTGCTCTGGACACCATATGTGAACTGATTGCCCCCCATCTATCTTCAGAATTCGTGCTGCTAGGCGACCTAAACTGGAACATGCTTAACACCCCAGCCATCCTACAATCTAAACTTGATGCCCTCAATCTCACACAAATTATCAATGAACCTACCAGGTACCTCCCCAAAACCTTAAACACGGGCACCCTCATAGATATCATCCTAACCAACTTCCCCTCTAAATACACCTCGGCTGTCTTCAACCAAGATCTCAGCGATCACTGCCTCATTGCCTGCATCCGTAATGGGTCAGCGGTCAAACGACCTCCACTCATCACTGTAAAACGCTCCCTGAAACACTTCTGCGAGCAGGCCTTTCTAATCGACCTGGCCGGGGTATCCTGGAAGGATATTGATCTCATCCCGTCAGTAGAGGATGCCTGGATATTTTTTTTAAATGCCTTCCTAACCATCCTAAATAAACATGCCCCATTCAAGAAATTTAGAACCAGGAACAGATATAGCCCTTGGTTCTCCCCAGACCTGACTGCCCTTAACCAACACAAAAACATCCTATGGCGTTCTGCATTAGCATCGAGCAGCCCCCGTGATATGCAGCTGTTCAGGGAAGCTAGAAATCATTATACACAGGCAGTTAGAAAAGCCAAGGCTAGCTTTTTCAAGCAGAAATTTGCTTCCTGCAACACTAACTCAAAAAAGTTCTGGGACACTGTAAAGTCCATGGAGAATAAGAACACCTCCTCCCAGCTGCCCACTGCACTGAAGATAGGAAACACTGTCACCACTGATAAATCCACCATAATTGAGAATTTCAATAAGCATTTTTCTACGGCTGGCCATGCTTTCCACCTGGCTACTCCTACCCCGGACAACAGCACTGCACCCCCAACATCAACTCGCCCAAGCCTTCCCCATTTCTCCTTCTCCCAAATCCATTCAGCTGATGTTCTGAAAGAGCTGCAAAATCTGGACCCCTACAAATCAGCCGGGCTAGACAATCTGGACCCTTTCTTTCTAAAATTATCTGCCGAAATTGTTGCCACCCCTATTACTAGCCTGTTCAACCTCTCTTTCGTGTCGTCTGAGATTCCCAAAGATTGGAAAGCAGCTGCGGTCATCCCCCTCTTCAAAGGGGGGGACACTCTTGACCCAAACTGCTACAGACCTATATCTATCCTACCGTGCCTTTCTAAGGTCTTCGAAAGCCAAGTCAACAAACAGATTACCGACCATTTCGAATCTCACCATACCTTCTCTGCTATGCAATCTGGTTTCAGAGCTGGTCATGGGTGCACCTCAGCCACGCTCAAGGTCCTAAACGATATCTTAACCGCCATCGATAAGAAACATTACTGTGCAGCCGTATTCATTGATCTGGCCAAGGCTTTCGACTCTGTCAATCACCATATCCTCATCGGCAGACTCGACAGCCTTGGTTTCTCAAATGATTGCCTCGCCTGGTTCACCAACTACTTCTCTGATAGAGTTCAGTGTGTCAAATCGGAGGGTCTGCTGTCCGGACCTCTGGCAGTCTCTATGGGGGTGCCACAGGGTTCAATTCTTGGACCGACTCTCTTCTCTGTATACATCAATGAGGTCGCTCTTGCTGCTGGTGAGTCCCTGATCCACCTCTACGCAGACGACACCATTCTGTATACTTCCGGCCCTTCTTTGGACACTGTGTTAACAACCCTCCAGGCAAGCTTCAATGCCATACAACTCTCCTTCCGTGGCCTCCAATTGCTCTTAAATACAAGTAAAACTAAATGCATGCTCTTCAACCGATCGCTACCTGCACCTACCCGCCTGTCCAACATCACTACTCTGGACGGCTCTGACTTAGAATACGTGGACAACTACAAATACTTAGGTGTCTGGTTAGATTGTAAACTCTCCTTCCAGACCCATATCAAACATCTCCAATCCAAAGTTAAATCTAGAATTGGCTTCCTATTTCGCAACAAAGCATCCTTCACTCATGCTGCCAAACATACCCTTGTAAAACTGACCATCCTACCAATCCTCGACTTTGGCGATGTCATTTACAAAATAGCCTCCAATACCCTACTCAACAAATTGGATGCAGTCTATCACAGTGCAATCCGTTTTATCACCAAAGCCCCATATACTACCCACCATTGCGACCTGTACGCTCTCGTTGGCTGGCCCTCGCTTCATACTCGTCGCCAAACCCACTGGCTCCATGTCATCTACAAGACCCTGCTAGGTAAAGTCCCCCCTTATCTCAGCTCGCTGGTCACCATAGCATCTCCCACCTGTAGCACACGCTCCAGCAGGTATATCTCTCTAGTCACCCCCAAAACCAATTCTTTCTTTGGCCGCCTCTCCTTCCAGTTCTCTGCTGCCAATGACTGGAACGAACTACAAAAATCTGTGAAACTGGAAACACTTATCTCCCTCACTAGCTTTAAGCACCAACTGTCAGAGCAGCTCACAGATTACTGCACCTGTACATAGCCCACCTATAATTTAGCCCAAACAACTACCTCTTTCCCAACTGTATTTAATTTTTATTTATTTATTTATTTTGCTCCTTTGCACCCCCATTATTTTTTATTTCTACTTTGCTCATTCTTCCATTGCTAAACTACCATTCCAGTATTTTACTTGCTATATTGTATTTACTTTGCCATCATTGCCTTTTTTGCCTTTACCTCCCTTCTCACCTCATTTGCTCACATTGTATATAGACTTGTTTATACTGCATTATTGACTGTATGTTTGTTTTTACTCCATGTGTAACTCTGTGTCGTTTTATCTGTCGAACTGCTTTGCTTTATCTTGGCCAGGTCGCAATTGTAAATGAGAACTTGTTCTCAACTTGCCTACCTGGTTAAATAAAGGTAAAATAAATAAATAAATAAATAAAATTTACTTCACCACCATGGCCTTTTTTTGCCTTTACCTCCCTTATCTCACCTCATTTGCTCACATTGTATATAGACTTATTTTTCTACTGTATTCTACTTATTTTTCTACTGTTTGTTTTTACTCCATGTGTAACTCTGTGTTGTTGTATGTGTAGAACTGCTTTGCTTTATCTTGGCCAGGTCGCAATTGTAAATGAGAACTTGTTCTCAACTTGCCTACCTGGTTAAATTAAGCTGAAATAAAACATTTAAAATCCCAGAGTCTAAATGCATGGTCAGCTAAAAAAAACTATAACCGAGTCTGGGAAGCCAAAGGATGTGTGTTGGGTTGTTGAGAGACTGATTGTTCTCTCACTGATATAAATGGAGCCAGTTGGTCCAAGGTTAGATCCCAAAAGTCGGTCCTAATATCTAGATCTAGATCAACCAGATCAATGGGAATGAAAATAGATCTGATCTCAGTGGTTATGGGCAACTTTGACCTACTCCCGGTTTGGCAATTTGGGACAGCTTGACACTGATGTGGAGGTATTGGTTGCCCATTACGTGCCCGTGTGAGAGTGACTGGATCAGATCCCGTGACCTGCGATACATCTGTATGCTCACAAGGCACGGGCACGGCTGTGTACCACTTTCCAGAACTTTCCAAGACTAATTTCCAAAACTCATGCATCTCTCTACATGGACATGTCCGTTTACAGTACATACCACTAAGAATTCTCTCTCTCTCTCTCTCTCTCTCTCTCACACACACACACACACACACACACACACACACACACACACACACACACACACACACACACACACACACACACACACACACACACACACACACACACACACACACACACACACACACACACACACACACACACACACACACAGGGCATCCTGATACACATTCACCTACAGCACTGTGTCTGTCTTTCGACTGTGAATGGATGGATTTTAGATGAACAGGAGATGACCTGACTGGGATCATTCTATTGCACACAGCTGTATTGACTGGGTCATCAATCAACCTGGGATCAAGTATTATTTGAAATCATTTCAAATACTGTGCTTGATTGAGAAGCATTTTGCATGGCAACCAGTTGAAAGATCCCAAAAGTGCAAAGAATGCCCAGCTGACATTCCATGTATTTGCTCTAAGCATTTTAAAGATTTCAAATAGTATTTAAACCCAGGTCTGCTGTGAGTCTCGTAGAATGTGTGCTCGAACACTCACATGAACACACACGTGCACATGAACACACACACACACACACAGATAAGGATCACCCAGGGTGACATCGAAGACATCAGGCAATCAGCAGACAAAACTCAGGCCTGATTACGGAGCAACACGGAAGACGTACACGTATAAACCAAACAGTCCAGCGCTGACTAGCAGGGGACATGATGGAAACTGACCGTCTGACCAGAGAGAAGAGAGATAACGAATAATAGAGTAAGAATAAAATAATTAGTTCATTCAGTGTTTTATTTATTTAACTAGGCAAATCAGTTAAGAACAAATACTTACTTTCAATGACAGCCTAGGAACAGTGGGTTAACTGCCTTGTTCAGGGGCAGAGCAATAGATGTTTACCTTACCAGCTCTTTGGAGAAAGAGAGGAAAATAGGCAGAGAGAGAGGAAGGATAGAGAGTATCTCTCTCTCTCTCTCCTGTACCACTTAACCCTGCTGCAACCCTCTCATAGGTCATGTCAGAGGTCCCAGGCCTCCAGCATGTTCATGTGCCATAAGGGACTCCTGTACTCCCCCCTTCCTCCCTCACTCCCTTCCTCCCAGCCCCCTCTGGCCCCTATGAAGGACCAGCCACGCTTCAGCTAGCTGTCACACAGACCAGTGGGTCTGATGAATGATGAAAATCCCAGCTACAAATCTTCCCTGGCGTGCTGGCCCGGACACGGACAGCCCCTATGTGTTGTGTGTGGTTCGTCCCTGCTCTGCTCTGCTGTGCTCTGCTACACACCACTGCTCTCAGTAGGTTGGGCTGGTTCCCCTGGTGACAGTCCCCAGAGTGAGTTATATAAGAGCTGGCAAGGTGATGTTTGTGCATGTGTGTTTTGAGTCTTTTAGAGACAGGGAACACTTGGCTTGGCTGGCTCTCACAGGGGAAAGAAGCCTAGGCAGTCAGGCAGGTAGGTAGGCTGAAAACTAGGCCTGCCCAGCTATGCTAAGACTCTGTTTCTCTACTGATGATTGATGAAGCCATTCATACTGTGTGTACAGTCCACACCCTCCTCTGCACTCAGCCATGGTCTGAGTGTGCCTCTGTCTGTGGGTGTGTGTGTGTATGTGTATATGTGTGTGCTCCTCCATTGGGCCAGTGCCCTACAGCTAAACGCACAGCAGTCAAACGGCTGAGGGATCGAGTACAGACGCTCAGATTTTTACAACTATTTTCATACTGTACTCACACTGACACACACACACTTTTACAGGCACACACCCAAAATGACACACACACACACACACATACACAATCACAATAAAACTAATGAATTACAGTAGAGGAATCTTAGGTGGGTGAATTTCCTCCATTCTGCTGTCAGCGAGAGGAAGAGAGGAAGCGAGGAAGAGAGGAAGCGAGGAAGTGAGGAAGAGAGGAAGCGAGGAAGTGAGGGAGAGACAGAGATAGAAAGTGAGAGAGAGTGAGAGAAACAGGGTTTAGGAGAGGAGATTTCTCTTCCCACTCTCTCTGGCGCGATTCCAAGAACATTTTGTAACATACAGGCAGGAGCTCGTGAGGAAATGGTTTACACATTTCTACACCCCTTATAGCCGGGCCTGCCTGCCTCCCTGCCTGCCTCCCTGCCTGCCTCCCTGCCTGCCTCGCTGTACATACCACATATACAGCACAAGAGAATCACAGTCTAAACATAACCAGCTGTGCACTGCTGGGACCTAACTCCCCAACTACCCTCAACCTGTCCCCCCCCCCCCCCCCCCCCCCAAACAAGGTGCCAGTTCTCAGAAGGGAGCACGTCCCACCCCATCCCGCAGGCAGCAAGGGTGGGTGGGGGGTGTCACTGTCAGCACCATGGGAACTGTCGAGTGTGGGGGGCGAGGGGAGGCCTGTGGTCTTTGATCGATGGAGAGGCACACACTCTGGTAATGAAATAGGCTTTGGTGCCCACTGAGTTGGGAAAATAGTCCAGCAATAGGCCTGAACCCCCCCACCACACACACACACACACACACCTCTGCTTCTAATATGAGCTGAGCCTTGGCACACGTGCCCCCCCCCCCCCCCCAATACCTCACACACCCAGTGCAGTCTGCATGTGTGTACTTTTACAGGGCAGCATTATAAAACTATTCTTTCTCTCTCCATAAAGATAGAGATTTATTTGCTCTGCTGGAAAGACCTCCTGCTTCTACTTCCAGACCTGTAAAATACCTGGTTTACAGTGGGTAGAAATAATACTGTGCTCTTCTGTTCTTGGAGAATTGGCTGTCAGAAACCCAGACGTTCTCACTGACACTGGAGAGAGAGGCTTTGTTAGAAACACATGTCATTAGGAGCAATAGAGAATGCCGTTTGGACCCAGCCATGTCGTAAACACTACTTATTAAACCCTCTGAATTGGCATTATCCAAAGCTGATTCTGTATTTTCAGTGCAGAGCACGTCACACTGGTCTGGCTGGTGTATATCGCTGACAGTTTCTCTTAACCTACACTCCAGGGTGGGTGGAAAGCTCACGAAAGGGGCAACACACACTGGGAAGAGTTATACATGCATGCCTACACTGTGTGTGAAAAGACGCATCTCCAATGCGTCTCTGGGACACGATGATACAAGTACTCAAGTACCATATGTATCTGCTGAAGAGGTGGCAGGCCTTATGAGTCATAGCATTACTGGGGTATTAGAACACACAAGGGTGCTCTGTGAGAAATAGTCACTCCGTACCCTTTGATACCTGACTTAGCGTTGATATTCAGAACAGCTGCTTTAAAGTCCTGTTGACTTAGCCATTAAAGGCTAGAGCGGGTTTGAAATGAAAACCAGAAGGATTATTTGGTTTGGATTCGACGTGCCCTTTAAAGTAGACATTTCAATTGGGTGAAACACTTTTCCCTGGGTATGTGAACATCCGGACACAGGTCATTGGTTGCCTTATGGAGACGCCCGTAAGGATGGGGAATATACTGAAGCGCACACACAGACACACACACACCTACGCGCACATATACGCACACTCACAGTTAGAGCGGGGTGTGTGACCGAAGCCATGAAGCATGTCCATGCAAGAGAGCTCGTCCCAGGCCTGCAAGCGAGAGAGAAAGACGGCGTGGGCGGAGCAGATACAGTATGTGATTAGTTGACTGAGATAAAACAATAAACATGGTAAGGCCAGGTTTGGCCAGGTGCCAGCCCGATTGCTTTTCTGTCATGTAATTTCCAAACGCCCTGATTTCAACATTCCCTAACCTCAACATTCGTGAGTTTGTTTTTCTTTTCCCCTTTGTCGGGTTGTTATTTGAACCTGAAGGCTCTTGAGGTATATTCATGCCTTCATTTGGTTTCTCAACCAAAGGCTTCATGCCCGTAGGTGGCACAAGGCACAGGACCCCTCAGATTTGCCCTGTTTTGAAAATGTTCAGATGTTCATTTCTTTTTAAGCCCACGCTGTTCTCATAATTATATATAAAAAGATCTGTCAGTATCTGTTGGTATTTTGAGGAGGAGCTATGAAAAGAGTACCCCCCCCCCATTCGTCCCTAGTTCATTCCATGTTGTACCACGGAGCAAAGATATGCCATGCAGGATGCTAGATACTCTAGTCTGTGCAGACAGTATCAGAATGTAGAGTGGCACACAGTGTTTGATTTGATTTTAGCTGACGGTGAATTTGATCAAGCTACGTAGCCTGTTGATTCCTTCTTGATGAATAAATCAAATTAAAATGTTTGTTTGTTTCTCTGTAATACACGTAGCGATTTGACGAAGTTGATTTTAGCGAGCCAGCTGCAGGTTTCCAATCTCCTAACCTCATAACTTGCTACCAAGCCATTTCATGCTGTCAATCAAGTTGGAGTGGATTGCCTATTTTAGCTGGCATGCCTGCTGGCGAGGTTTCTAGACTTTAGAAAAGCAAGCAATTACTAAATAGTTAGTGCTGAATAAGTCTCACGTTCCTTGCAATCTTTTCCCCCGATTTTAGCAGAGAAATTCATTTCTTACATTTTTTTTATTTAAAAAAATCACTAGTCAGGAGGACACAGACGGCTCAACAGGTATACGTAGATATGCAGAAAAAATACTGTAATCTGGCACCTTATGATAATATCATGATATCTGTGCAATAATTATGAAGACGTGATATGTGCATGTATGGATGATGTGTGTTATGATCCCATGTACTGTGTTGTAATTTGGATGTAATATCCTAGGCGTTACTGCAGTATTTTGAGAATGACAACCTCATTAAAAGACAATTGAACAGGTAAAGAGCCATGCTTAGATAACCTAGCAGACAAATAGAGCTAGGCATACTGATGATTGCTCTAGATTGCAGGAAAAGGCTGCTTGTGCCCCCTCTAAAATCCTGGATGCATTGACGCTCCTGTTCGCAAATTATCAATAAGGCTGCACACACACACCTGAAAGTACTGATCACTGATTGCTGCACCCCATTACATCCAGTGCAGCTTTGCACATTTGATTTTTTAAACTTGACAGTCTGAAGACATCTTGGCAGATTGTTGGAACGATGTTTAAAGTTCTTCCAGGTGACTCCTTGTTCAATTAAGGCGACCTGCATTCAGCTCCAGTCAGGGCCTAGTGGCCGAGGGAGCCGGCAGTGGAACGGGAAAGCGGGTCAGGACTTTGGGAGCTGCTGGCTTCTGATCGTAACATGTTAGACCTATACGTTTGTCCCCAACCTGTCCCCAACCCCTTTTCCAAGAAACTACCGAGGGCTGCCATATACATTATATCCTGTACGGCTTGGCTACGGTGTTGTTATTGTGTTTAACACCACCAACATTCTCAGACACGTTTGTGATGACAGTTGTTCTGTAGAGTGAGTTTAGCCCCAACTAGTTGTTTTCTTTGGTAACATTTGGTGCTGAAGACAGGAAAAGGGTTCTGACACCGGTTGCCTAACAGGGGAGTGGCACCGAATGAAGCAAGAGGCCTTTACGGTAAGTGGAAGTCTTATCACCCACCCAGTCCTCCAGGCCATCCTTCTCCAGCACTGGTCTTCGCTATCTTGACAGACCGTTCGACAGTGTTCGCTGTTAGTCTGTTCTCCAGTGCATGAAACCTTTATTGACCCGCGCTATCGTTATGAGCACAAACTGTAGAATAAACAAGGCCGCTTCATGCACTACTGATAGGGCCCCATCGGCCCCATCACTCAGGGCTAATTAAAACAGCTCCCCCAGACGAGAGCACTAGTGCACGCAGAGAGAGACAAACAAATAAATGTGTTTATCTCACTACCCACTCGGCACACCCTGGTTGAATCAACGTTGTTTCCATGTAATTTCAATGAAATTACGTTGAACCAACATGCCCAGTGGGTAGAGTGTGGTACTACTCCAGGATGTGCTACAGGATCCTCCTAACACACACAAACTCACAGGGTAGGAATCAGAGGCTGATTTAGGATTCTCCCACATAAGTAATTGTGGTTATGCTAATCTTGTTAGTGTGAGTGTTTGTGTGTGCTTCTGTGAGTACTTCCGTGTGTGTGTGTGTGTGCATGCATACGTGCATGCACATGCGTGAATTGGTATCCATGTCTGTGAATACACATCCATGTCCATATTTCCAGACAATATTAATCTGTCTGGGTACATCTTCATCATCTTCCTTCTCCTCATCCGTTGTCAGCCAGCAGAGCGCGGGCGTGTGTGTGTGTGTGAAGAAAAATAGAGAGGACATGGGTCCTCATATTGTAGGATAATCTTATTCACATACATGTAAGACATACAATCTGCTTCACCTCATCTGTTAATTTCCATCATGATCAAACTTCTGGGGCGGCAGGTAGCCTAGTGGTTAGAGCATTGGTTCAGTAACCGAAAGGTTGCTGTTGTGTCACCAGCAAACTTAATGATGGTGTTGGAGTCGTGCAGTCATGAGTGAACAGGGAGTACAGGAGGGGACTGAGCACGCACCCCTGAGGAGCCCCCGTGTTGAGGATCAGCGTGGCGGATGTGTTGTTACCTACTCTTACCACCTGGGGGCGGCCCTTCAGGAAGTCCAGGATCTAGTTGCAGAGGGAGGTGTTTAGTCCCAGGGTCCTTAGCTTAGCGATGAGCTTTGAGGACACTATGGTGTTGAACACTGAACTGTAGTCCATGAATAGCATTCTCACATAGGTGTTCCTTTTGTCCAGGTGTGAAAGGGCAGTGTGGAGTGCAATAGAGATTGCATCATCTATGGATCTGTTGGTGTGGTAATCAATTAGGAATGGGAATGAGTTTCTGGAATAATGGTGTTGATGTGAGCCATGACCAGCTTTTCAAGCATGTCATGGCTACAGACATAAGTGCTAAGGGTTGCTAGTCATTTAGGCAGGTTACCTCAGTGTTCTTGGGCACAGGGACTATGGTGGTCTGCCTGAAACATGTTGGTAATACAGACTCAGATAGGGAGAGGTTGAAAATGTCAGTGAAGACACTTGCCAGTTGGTCAGCGCATGCTCGAAGTACACGTCTTGGTAATCCGTCTGGCCCTGTGGCCTTGTGAATGTTGACCTATTTGAAGGTCTAACTCACATCGACTGTGGAGAGCTTGATCACACAGTCATCTGGAACAGCTGATGCTCTCATGCATGTTTCAGTGTTACTTGCCTCAAAGCGAGCATAGAAATTCATTAGCTCGTCTGTTAGGCTAGTGTCACTGGGCAGCTCTCGGCTGTGCTTCCCTTTGTAGTCTGTAATAGTTTGCAAACCCTGCCACATCCAACGAGTGTCGGAGCCGGGGTAGTGTGATTCGATCTTAGTCCTGTATTGATACTTTGCCTGTTTGATGATTCGTCGGAGGGCATAGCGGGATTTCTTATAAGCTTCCGGGTTAGAGTCCCGCTCCTTGAAAGGGGCAGCTCTACCCTTTGAGCGTTTTACTGTTTGCTTAGGGCGGAATACAGCTCATTGAGCGTGGTTTTAGTGCCAGCATCGGTCTGTGGTGGTATGTAGACAGCTACAAAAAATACAGATAAACTTTCCAGGTAGATAGTATGGTCTACAGCTTATCATGAGATACTTTACCTAAGGCGAGCAAAACCTCAAGACTTCCTTAGATATCGTGCACCAGCTGTTGTCAGAGTGCTAAGGACTGTGTGTGGGTGTGTGTCTTGACCAATCAGATTCACGTAAAACACAGATTGCACTGGCAGACATCACACACCTCTACAAAAAAGCAGAACACGCTCTCACTTCCTTCCGATATTTATCTAGCAAACTGGAAAATAAGTCACTCCTGACAGACACAAGCAAAAACAGAAATGTACAGAAATTTTGTAGCAGCATATAGCTAAACATTAGCAATCTGATATGCTGTGTGGGATGAAAACAAGACGTTTTTTTAGTCTGATCAATTATAGCCTACATTTGCACCCTACCCCATCTGGCCAAGGGAACAAAGTGGTAACATTATGCATTCATAGCCTAAGCCAATTTATTTGTCTTAAGAGAAAATCTGAATGTCATCAAATTTGGTTTACTTTCAAGCGGTTAGCTAGGCTAAGTAAACCTTTTCAATTCAAAATGATCAACAAATAAATAGTTATGACATGCTTGACAGTGTTTAGATTTTAATTCCAGATGCATAGGTCTACTACTCGATGCGACCCTGCATGAACTAAACTTAGCCATGTCAGTTAAATTGTCTAATCGCAGTTGTCACTTTGTCTGTGTAAACCCTCCTAGCTTGAAAATCGAATTCATCCCTAGGACCAGGAGTTTCTCCAGGAGTTTTTTATTTAACTGATGTGACCTGTTAGAAAAACTCTGGTCCCATCATCATAGCCCATATAAAACCATTTTTACAACTGATGAATCACTATGCCATACCCTTCACAGGGATTGATGTTAAAGGGTAACTCTCAACCCCAATTGGCTGTGTGTGACAGTGACCCTGGCTCTGCAGGCTGTGTGTGTGTGTGTGTGCTTTGCCAGTGTCTATAAGGAGGACAGTAACAAACAAACTTGGTGGTTTCTCCCTAAGAATGGAGCAACTTCCTGGTACACAGCAAGATAAACTCCTGAACAAGTTTGGACAGGGGGAAGACCCAGTCTTGTTCCACACAGCGAGCACCTCTCCGCTGGCCTTAAAGGACATGACAAAGACACCGCGATACTGTGGACTCTGTGACTTCTGGGCCTGGCTGCCACTCCTTGGCCCTCTGAATAGAGAAACCACACTTGAACTAGTGAGGGACTAAAAGGTATTGTCAATCTTGAACGGCAAAGTCGGATGGCAACAATACAATGTCTACTGTAATTCAAATGATTTTGAACACAGACGAGTGCTTTTGTTTCGCCTGAATGTGAGTCGTGTCTGCTAAGACAGCAGCAGTCAATCTGGATGTTTAGAACCCCAGGGTATAGGTGACTCAGACAAGGGATATACACATTTTCTGGCAAAAACAAACTACAGCAATTAAATTTATCTTTTATAGATTTTAACTAACTATTAGGGAAGATTAAAACTAATCACAATAGTCACTCAATCATTGCTTGTGCACTCAACCTGCAATGGATTTGTGATCCGGTTTTGTTTTATATGGCTTTGTAGTAAAGAGCTATATTCTCAGTCTCTGAACCCTTGTACTATGATCTACCGTCGCCTCCATGGCGCGGAGTCAGACATCACAACGATTTTAGCAGGAGATCGGCGCTACATGTTCACAAATAACACACACAACTCACTAATGAACCAAGGCCCCCCATCCACACACCACCATCAAATCACCTTATCCTTTACAGAGGACATTAGAGTAAGCCCTCAGAACATTTCATTTAATTTCTTCTCTATTAAGCACATTTACAATATTTGACCACAGACATGATTTAAGTCTTTCTTCTCTTCAAGACTATATATGTGAGAGAAAAAAACAACATTCTGCCCAGTGAAACAAAGAGCCCCTGTGTGTGTAAGGACTTTGGGGATTAGGATTAACCCTTTGATAGCTGAGTACCTATTAGGGGAGAGAGTTGGATAGAAAGCAGAGGAAAGGGAGATCATATCCCTTGCTTCACTGGTCCGGCAATGCAAACACGAGGTTTATTATGTCTGGGAAAACCTGCTGGACCATCAACAACAGGAGAGCTACACGTGTGTGTGTGTGTGTGTGTGTGTGTATGTGTCGCACCTCTCCACGACTATGCTTCACTTTCATTAGGCAACAGGACAGCAGTGTCCACTTTGTTTGCCTTCAAGATTCTACAAAACAGTGTATATTCTATAAATACTGATTGTTGCCTTGAGTGCAATTGAGTCATTGTAATGTTTACTTTTTTGCTTTTGTGCGTGTGTGTATGTGTGTCCTATGTACACTTACTAAAACTCCTGTAACTCTTAAACCTGTCTACCCTGTGTCGCGTGTAAGTCTGTGCTGCGTGCCAGCGGCTCTAGGTGCAGATTCTATGCACAAAAGAGCCGCCCACATACAGTAGAGTTGGGCCTCCGATATTGGCCTGGCTGTCAATGTTTTCAATGCTTCACTTTACATTGGTTCCAATAAGATGAGCAGAGGAATAAGTTGAGAAACAGACATCTGTGACTAGTTCTGTCAGAGTTCCTATCAGACTTTATTGCTGGGCTGTATTCCTGAGGGGTAGACCAAGGCTGATTTATGAGCTCATATTGTGATTGCTGTGCTGGGGTATAAGAGAATTCAGAGCAGCAGTGATGTATGCTCCGAGAGGGATTCCAGCCTAATAAATGTACAGATTTGTATGATTCTTTTGTTGGCTTTCCTTTGAACTGGCTCGGTTGTAATAAACTCCAAATTCCAGTGCAATTTCCTGTCTCTCTCTGGTTCTGACTCACCCTGAGGAGCAACTAGAAAGAGGAAGGCTTTATGATTGGGAGATGTTATCGGAGCCATACGCACACACGCATGTACTTACACACAAACGCAGACACACATTTTCTATTCTACTGCTTGAGCCTGCACGCTGCCCTGCAGAAAGGGTAGAGTGCACTTGACCTGTTGTGAGCTACTGTTCCAGGCCTGAGGGAATACAGGATAAGGTTGGCCAGTATGGTAGCAAGCACCAATGAAGGCTAAAACTAAAACCTGCTGCTTCAAAAATACTGTTCATAGACCTTCATTTATAAAGCTTCTCAGAGTAGGATTTCTGCTGATCTAGGATCACATCCCCCTGTCCATATAATCATGTACATTGTGATCTGATAGGGAAAACTGATTCTAAATCAGTACGCTTTGAGAGTCGAGGCCGGGATCATGCAGTCAGAGTAAATATACATTCATGCTCATCATCCTTCTGCAGTAGATCCATTTCTAAGGCATGAAGCTTAGCTGTGCAGCTGTGCTCCTTTTTATTTAAGTCATATCAAACAACAACGCAGTCTAGCAGTCCAAAAATAGAAGTTTTCATTCGATAAAAGAACCTGAAAATGATTGATCTCGACAATGTTATTTGTATTTTTCTGGAATTCCTTTTTTCCAAATGAAGGTGAGTGTGTGTGTGTGTGTGTGTGTGTGTGTGTGTGTGTGTGTGTGTGTGTGTGTGTGTGTGTGTGTGTGTGTGTGTGTGTGTGTGTGTGTGTGTGTGTATGTGTGTGTGTGTGCATGCGTGAAAAAGCACAGAGCAGTGTCATCATGAGCCTGAAGAGTGTTCCAGCTTCATCCTCAAATCAGTATCAAACAACAGCCAACAGGTGACTTCAGCCCAGCTGTAGCCTCAGGGACATTCCTTTCAACTGAGTGTTGAGATATCAGGCACTGAGGCCTGTGCGCACACACACACATGCACATGCAGACGGACACACGCCGTCCCCCCATTTCTGTCCCACCCATCTCTCTGACATTGCTCGCCCAACATTCATATATTCTTAATTCCATTCCTTTACATTACATTTGTGTGTATTGTTGTGAAATTGTTAGATATTACTGCACGGTTAGAGCTAGACACCCATGCATTTCGCTACACCAGCAATAACTTAACACGTGTATGTGACAAATAACATTTGATTTTGATTTTACATCAGAGATAATTAAGGATTTAAGCTTAAATAGTGATCTGTAAGGGCTGGTGTTGGAATTGTTATCGAACCCTGAGTCTAGATTAGGTATTACTTTTGACACCGATGTGGAGGGGACTTCCAGAACAGAACAGAGTGAACTGCCCTTTTAGTGGTCATATCTGAGGAACATTAATCATCACTCCAATGCCTCTGTTTGCCATTCAGTCTCTCTTTCCTTCACCTTCTCCTACCTTCCAACCTGTCTCGATCTCTCAATGTCATTCGCTCACACACTGTCAAACTCCGTACCCTTCTCCCTCCCCTATCTTTCTCTCTCCTAACCCCTGCCTCTGATAAACAAAGCTGATCCCAGGCTGATGGGGTGAGTGTGGAGTTTGAAGGCTCGGCCTCCTCCTCTATCCAGCCATTGTTTACACAGCCCGTTCCCTGCTGCTGATGTTTAATGTCACCAAGGCTTTTCTCTCCACAGACAGCCTTTACATAAGCACCTCACACTCACTCACAGCCTTATAGAGGGAGCGAGGCAGTGTGTGTGTTTGTGTGTGTGTATCGTTTTTTTTATGCCAGTGTGTGTGTACATTAGTGTGCATGCCAGCGTGTGTGTGTGCACCCTAGTGCGAGTACTAGGGTTGCTGATTACATCTCTGTTAGGGGTGTGAGGGAAACCAGGCAATCCAACATCTTGGCACACACGATTTGGTGTTGCAGTTGGGTTCTGAAAAACCACAGCATTACCTTTCTCCAAAGCCTGAGTGCAAACAGGCCCATTGTGTGCAGGCAGGGTGTTTGAACAGTGGGTTTGTGTGGTGTCTGAGTAATGTGTGAGTAAGGTTGTGTAAGGTGTGTGTGTGTGTGTGTGTGTGTGTGTGTGTGTGTGTGTGTGTGTGTGTGTGTGTGTGTGTGTGTGTGTGTGTGTGTGTGTGTGTGTGTGTGTGTGTGTGTGTGTGTGTGTGTGTGTGTGTGTGCTTAAAAAGTGTGTGTGCTTGCGTGCACAGTGGATGTAGGGTGTTAAGTGTACCAGACCTGTAATCTGAGTGCTAAAGTTCTAAATCCCTAGTGGGAAAAGGGCTTTTGTACTTGTGAAAAATACATATGACCTGGATTGTTTTCAGTACTGTACATTAAATTACATTACATTAAATTAAAGAATGGATAATTGAATTTCATTCATTAGGCCTGAATGGAAAATATGCTATGGAAAAACGTAAGTCATGCTGAATAAGCGCCTCAGCTACAAAAACAAACTGTTTTATATTAAGGACGTTCAGACTCAGCGGTGTGGTCGCACGACAGCAATGCTGGGAAGTTAGCTCGTTTCCCAAGTCATATAGCGTTTCTGTAGCGCTACAGAAAAAAAGGTGCAAGTGTTCGATAAATCAGAGGAAGCAGCAGCTAAATCGGTTACACTCCGGGGTTACTTTTACAAAGTCCCAGAGAAGACACACACAGCCATGTCCATACACGCACACACGGTGCAAACAACCCCCTAAGCTCTTCAGCAGGCCCTATCCACCCCCAGCGACTGCTGACTTCACAAATCATTTATTAGTCAGGCCACATCTGTAAGCCATTTCAGCTGTTGTTTTGCGCCATGGCGGGCCAGCAAGCAGGACAGGACACTCTGTCCAGGTCCCCCCCCCCCCCCTTCCCACCTCCACCCCTCCTCAGGTCAGGACATCATTAGGGAGGGTATGGAGGGGGTGGCAAGAGGGGGTTATGCCGGCAGGAAACTCGTCCTCCCATTTCATGCTTCAATGACTTTATGGTCAGCATGGTGCTAAACCTCTCAAGTTCATTAACATTTTCTACTGAATCTAGGGTCCCCTGTGGTCCCCCTTTGGAAAACAATGCATCTCTTTTTTGAAGGATTATCATTCAAATAGAAAACCTTGAATTGAAGCTCAGGGGTCCCTTTGGCGTCCATGTTAATTGTCCGACTTCATATGCAAGTGAAAAAGACACCGAGGGGTATTGAGATGGACAGATTGAGCAGATATTTGCATGTTTTGTTCATCTTGCGGTGTGTGTCTTTGGGTGGGCTGTGTGTGTGTGTGCTAGTGCGTTTCCTGAGAAAGATCTCTGTGGATGTGTTGAATAGAGATGATCCACGTAACCACGGCATATGAAATAACACTGTAGAACTAAGGAGTCCAACTTAGAGGAGATCCAAGATCCAATATTTAGGTTGCCCCAGAGGAGTGCTGTGGCCCCTATGTAGTCCAGAATGTGTCTGTGCGTGCGTACAAGTCCGCACGGTGTGTTCATGTGTGTGTGGCCTTATATTATCTCGAGAAGAATAAGTGTGTGTGGGTGTGTTGTGGCCTGAATAGTCTCAAAGCCGTTTTAATGTATACAGTACATGGCCCCAATTGACAAAGGGTGTGTGTGGTGTATGCTGTGATTCCATTCTAAACCACACAGCCAGGCAATCAGGGCTGATGGATAGGCCTACCCTTGAGAGGAGGCCTGTTAATGCAGAGGCCTTCTCTCCCCAGTGTGTCTGCTAGCATGGGGATTATACTGCACAACCATCGCCTTACTCATCCTTTTATGACACACAAATACAAACAAACACACACACACACACACAGACGTTACATCATCTCACTTCCTGTGTTGACTCTATTTCCACCGTATATCAAATAAAATAAAATAAAATTGTATTTGTCACATGTGCCGAATACAATAGGGGGCTGTTAGAGTGAAATGTTTACTTACAAGCCCTTAACCAACAATGCAGTTAAGAAAAATACAAAAAAATAAGAAATAAAGCAACAAATAATTAAAGAGCAGCAGTAAAATAAAAATAGCGAGGCTATAGACAGGGATACCGGTACAGAGTCAATGTGCGGGGGCATCGGTTAGTCGAGGTAATTGAGATAATATGTACATGTAGGTGAGTGACTATGCATAGATAATAACAGAGAGTAGCAGCAGAGTAAAAGATGGGTGGGAGGGGTGGGGGGGGGCAATGAAAATAGTCTGGGTAGCCATTTGATTAGATGTTTAGAAGCCTCTTGGACCTAGACTTGGTGCTCTAGTATCGCATGCCATGCGGTTGCAGAGGGAACAGTTTATGATTAGGGTGGCTGGAGTCTTTGACAATTTTTAGGGCCTTCCTCTGACATCGCCTGGTATAGAGGTCCTCGATGGCAGGAAGTTTGGCCCCAGTGATGTACTGGGCCGTACGCCCTACCCTTTGTAGAGCCTTGCGGTCGGAGGCCGAGCAGTTGCCATACCAGGCAGTAATCCAACTCGTCAGGATGTTCTCGATGGAGCAGCTGTAGAACCTTTTGAGGATTTGAGGACCCATGCCAAATCTTTTCAGTCTTCTGAGGGGGAAAAGGTTTTGTCGTGCCCACTTCACGACTGTCTTGGTGTGCTTGGACCATATTCGTTTGTTGGTGATGTGGACTCCAAGAAACTTGAAGCTCTCAACCTGCTCCACTACAGCCCCGTCGATGAGAATGGGGGTGTGCTCGGTCCTCCTTTTCCTTTAGTCCACATTCATCTCCTTTGTCTTGAACACCATGAGGGAGAGTTTGTTGTCCTTGCCACACATGGTCAGGTCTCTGACCTCCTCCCTATAGGCTGTCTTGTCTTTGTCGGTGATCAGGCCTACCACTGTTGTGTCATCAGCAAACTTAATGATGGTGTTGGAGTTATGCCTGGCCATGCAGTCATGAGTGAACAGGGAGTACAGGAGGGGGACTGAGCACGCACCCCTGAGGGGCCCCCATGTTGAGGATCAGCATGGCGAATGTGTTGTTACCTACCCTTACCACCTGGGGGTGGCCGTTAGAATGTCTAGGATCCAGGTGCAGAGGAAGATGTTTAATCCCAGGGTCCTTAGCTTAGTGATGAGGGCACTATGGTGTTGAACGCTGAGCTGTAGTCAATGAATAGCATTCTCACATAGGTGTTCCTTTTCTCCAGGTGTGGAAGGGGAGTGTGGAGTGCAATAGAGACTGCATCATCTGTGGATCAGTTGGAGAGGTATGTAAATTGGAGTGGGTCTAGGGTGTTGATGTGAGCCATGGCCAGCCTTTCAAAGCACTTCATGGCTACAGATGTGAGTGCTACGGATCGGTAGTCATTTAGGCAGGTTACCTTAGTGTCATGCCTGCCTCCGCTCCCCCTCCCTGGCGTTCGAAGGCTCCCCAGCATAACGCACTCCTGCAACCATCATTACGTACACCTGCCTCCCCACGTCAAGCGCATCAGCGATTATTGAACTCATCCGGACTCAATCACCTCTGTCATTACCTCCCCTATATCTGTCTGTTCCCAAGCTCTGTTCCCGGCTTCAGGATTAATGTTTGTTTGTCTTTGCATACTCAGTTCTGACGCTGTCTCTGTCCTGTTTCATGTCTGTTCCATATTAAATGTTTTACTCCCCGTACCTGCTTCTCTTCTCAAGCGCTGGTCCTTACAGAATCCTGAAGCCATCATACGAAGAATCGGGGAGTGCTGGCTTTCCGTTTGGTGGTGACGGCAGGTCCGGGGGCCGCCGCCGATGGAACCGGGGGTGCCTAAGTCAGCTCATCTGGCTTCCACGCCCTAGCTGGCTCGAGGTTTTCTTGTCCAGGTTGGGTCAGCAGGCGCCCATCCCACCTCAGGCATCCGCCTGATCGCCAGGGTTTTACGCCTCATCCAGCTCACCAGGCGTCTATGCATCAGCAGGCTCATCAGGCTCCCACGTTCCAGCGACATCATCAGGCTGTCATGCCTCAACCGGGTCGTCAGGCTCCCACGCCCATGCTGGTTCATCGGGCTGTCATGCCCCTGCCGGCTGGTCTTGCGCCCAGGCCTCGGCTGGCCCATCAGGCTCGCCCAGGTGGGACGCCGGGTGGTGCCCTTAGATAAGGGGTAGTGTCACACCTGTTCCTGCTCTCCCTCCCTGGTGTTCGAAGGCACCAGGCTGCCCAGCATTATGCACTCCTGCCACCATCATTATGCACACCTGCCTCCCCACGCCATGCGCATTCGCAATTATTGGACTCACCTGGACTCAATCACCTGTGTCATTACCTCCCCTATACAGTGGCTTGTGAAAGTATTCACCCCCTTGGCATTTTTCCTATTTTGTTGCCTTATAACCTGGAATTAAAATGGATTTTTTGGGGGGTTTGTATCATTTGTTTTACACAACAGGCCTTCCACTTGAAGATGCATTTTTTTTTTTATTGTGAAACAAAAAAGAAATAAGACAAAAAAAAAACGGAAAACTTGAGCATGCATAACTATTCACCCCCCCAAAGGGTAAAGCCACCTTTTGCAGCAATTACAGCTGCAAGTCTCTCGGGTATGTCTCTATAAGCTTGGCACATCTAGCCACTGGGATTTTTGCCCATTCTTCAAAGCAAAACTGCTCCAGCTCCTTCAAGTTGGATGGGTTCCGCTGGTGTACAGCAATCTTTAAGTCATACCACAGATTCTCAATTGGATTGATGTCTGGGCTTTGACTAGGCCATTCCAAGACATTTAAATGTTTTCCCTTAAACCACTCGATTGTTGCTTTAGCAGTATGCTTACGGTCATTGTCCTGCTGGAAGGTGAACCTCTGACACAGTATCAAATCTTTGGAAGACTGAAACAGGTTTCCCTCAAGAACTTCCCTGTATTTAGCGCCATCCATCATTCCTTCAATTCTGACCAGTTTTCCAGTCCCTGCCGGTGAAAAATATCCCCACAGCATGATGCTGCCACCCCCATGCTTCATGGGGATGAGGTTCTTGGGGTGATAAGAGGTGTTGAGTTTGCGCCAGACATAGTGTTTTCCTTGATGGCCAAAAAGCTCAATTTCAGTCTCATCTGACCAGAGTACATTCTTCCATATGTTTGGGGAGATCCCAATATTCCTTTGGCAAACACCAAACGTGTTTGCTTATTTTTTTCATTAAGCAATGTCTTTTTTTCTGCCCACTCTTCCGTAAAGCCCAGCTTTGTGGAGTGTATGGTTTAAAGTGGTCCTATGGACAGATACTCCAATCAATCTCCACTGTGGAGCTTTGCATCTCCTTCTGGGTTGTCTTTGGCCTCTTTGTTGCCTCTCTGATTAATGACTTCCTTGCCTGGTCCGTGAGTTTTGGTGGGCGTCCCTCTCTTGGCAGGTTTATTGTGGTGCCATATTCTTTCCATTTTTTAATAATGGATTTAATGGTGCACCGTGGGATGTTCAAAGTTTCAGATATTTTTTTTATAACTCAACCCTGATCTGTACTTCTCCACAACCTTGTCCCTGACCTGTTTGGAGAGCTCATTGGTCTTAATAGTATCGCTTGCTTGGTGGTGCCCCTTGACTAGTGGTGTTGCAGACTCTGGGACCTTTCAGAATAGGTGTATATATACTGAGATCATGTGACAGGTCATGTGATGCTTAGATTGCACACAGGTGGACTTTATTTAACTAATTATGTGACTTCTGTAGATAATTGGTTGCACCAGATTTTATTTAGGGGCTTTATAGGAAAGGGGGTGAATACCTATGCACGCACCACTTTTCCGTTTTTCCGTTTTTATGAAACAAGATCTTTTTTTCATTTCACATGACCAATTTGGACTATTTTGTGTATGTCCATTACATGAAATCCACATAAAAATGTATTTAAATTACAGAATGTAATGCAACAAAATAGGAAAAATGCCAAGGGGGCTGAATACTTTTGCAAGGCACTGTATACTATACAGGACTATACATGATAACTAGGGTAGCGGAAGTTGACCTGACAAAGGCCTCCTCTCTTCCATGGAAATCACTGTCAAAAGAAGATATATGGTTGCATTACATGGTTGCATTACAACCATGGACCTGAGGGACACATCTTCCCAGCTTTTATCATCGGCCCAAAGTTCCCATAGACAATCCTTTTCTAACCTTGTGTTTCCAGGTGTACAGGTGATGCAGTTAACATTGGCCTGTGTCTCATTATATTACTTTAAAATCACAGGAAAGGGTACGTGCCACTTCATTAGAAATTGAAAATTTTTCCTTCGTTCCATAAGGTCATTACCATTCCTCCCATTCCGTCAACTACAGTTCCATTCAGTCTAAGAGTCTAATCCTGTTAGCACCATACCTTTAAAAGACCGTTCAGGTCCCTTTGCCAGTTGCGCTGATGTCAGTGTGTGTGTGTGTGTGTGTGTGTGTGTGTGTGTGTGTGTGTGTGTGTGTGTGTGTGTGTGTGTGTGTGTGTGTGTGTGTGTGTGTGTGTGTGTTTGTGTGTGAAGAACAGTGGTAGAATAGCAAAGACAGGAGGGAGGAGAGAGGAAAAAGAGAGAAAAGAAAAGGAAGAGAGATGATAGCTGAGAGAGGAAAGGAGAGATATTATTATTCCACAGGCAGTTATATAACTGGCCCAGTCACTGAGTCACCTCAGACAACAAAGTAGCCTGAGTATAGACAGACAGACAGGGCACTGGGACTGCTTATTCAGAATAGCGAAAGGGAAAGGGAAAGTGGGATACCTAGTCAGTTGTACAACTGAATGCATTTAACTGAAATGTGTCTTCCACATTTAACCCAACCTCTCTGAATCAGAGAGGTGATGGAGGCTTCCATAATCAACATCCACGTCTTCGGCACCAGGGCACCAGGGCAAAGCCAACACTAGGGTACCAGGACACTCTGTATAATACACTCTCAGAAATAAATGTTTAGGTTTGTTCTTAAAGGGGTACAAATGCTTGTCACTGTAGTGGTACCCTGTAAGGCATGTCATTTGTGCCTTTAGTTATAGGTACATAACAGTACCCTTGCAGTTTGTATATAAAAAGAGCCAATAGTGTAGTTTAGGGGACAAGATAGTACAGGTACAAAATCATACCTTAAGAAAAGGTACCAATTTGCCTTTTTAGGGCAGGGGTTCCCAAACTCTTTCATGCCCACCTTCCAGCATTGGGGAACATCCCGTGGACTCATTGTGCACGCCATGTCTATTTCTATTATGGGCACAAGCACTGTTCATGACACAAACTGTTCATACCCCTCGTTGGTGGAGAGAAGAATTTACAGGTTTAAAGCTTATTTCACTTCCACCCATTTTGTCATGGGGTGCCAATTTTCTTGCAATACATTTTGCTGTGTTTAATGTGCATTCATGTGATATTTGAGTGACTAAAACATTACAACAAAATCTATGGGCTAAAAACCTAGCTAAAAAACATTAGTTGACATGGGCTAGTTGATCTGGACATTCCTGACAAGTTTAAGGTGTGCAATGACTGTCATAACAGAGGAGAACTGATGATGCACTACTCAATTTCGAAATTGCACCCTATGCATTCTACTATTACAACTCTCAAGAGTAAGTTGAAAGATGGACAGAGTTATTTTAAAAATATCATTTTGACAGCCTATAGTAGTTTTACCCTAACACAGTGGTCTGAAACTCCTGGTTTGCAGGCCACATCGGGTAAGTCACAATATGCTGGCTTGCAAAGTGATATGTAATTCCTATTGGAATCCATCCAGAGTTAAGATATCCTAAAATATGTACTTTTAATCACCCGCAACCTGCATTTAAAATGACTGCCAGCATATGGGATATTGAGAAATTAGACTACATAAACAATCTAAACTGGAACAACCATTTAACTTTATTTAACTAGGCAAGTCAGTTAACAAACAAAAAATCTCAGTAATGGCTGCAATAAATCCAACTTCGCACAGATTGGATTAGTTTAGATTTATCTTTGTGTAGCTCAAGCTCAATCAATCAAAGTACATGCAAAAACAAACACATTAAAACAAACAACAACAAAAAAAATCTAACTGCAATAGAGCATGCTGGAAAATATGATGGACAAGGTTTTTGAGAGTGTGTGATGATTGTACCTATATATATTCAAAATATTGGGTATAAAATTGTACCATTATACTAGATTATATCACGCTGGTATAAATTATTCGGGAGACAGGCGCAGGAATGTGTAATCGTTTTTTTTATTGTACCCAAATTACGGCGTGCCATGTAAAGGCACGGGGACAAAGACCAAACAAACAAGTACACAAAACACAGGGTTGAAACCCAAACAAAAGAGCAAGGAGTACCTTGAATAAATAACACAAGGGACGCGACCCGAAATCATTTGAGCCCAGCACACGCACCAACAGACATTGTAACAATAATCAACAGCCCAATGGAAACCAAAGGGCACACTTATACAAGTACTAATCAGTGGGAATAGGGGACAGGTGTGCGTAATAAAAGTTCCTCAGGGATCCGTGACAGATTATCCGTACACGTACCCTGAAAGGTACTGCACAGTACCGTGTGAGTTTATACACCGTGTAGAAAACATGACATAGAGTGACCATGAATCCAGGTGAAAGCTATGATCTCTTATTGATGTCACTTGTTAAATCCACTTCAATCGGTGTAGATGAAGGGGATGAGACAGGTTAAATAAGAATTTTTAAGCCTTGAGACAATTGAGACATGGATTGTGTGCCATTCAGAGGATGAATGGGCAAGACAAAATATTGAATGGGGTGGGGTAGTAAGTGCCAGGCGCACTGGTTTGAGTGTGTCAGAAACTGCAACGCTGTCACGGATGCTTCCGGAACTTTCATCACGCACACCTGTCCCCTATTCTCACTAATTAGTATTTGTATATATGAGCCCTTTGGTTTCCATTGGGCTGTCCATTATTGTTATAATGTCCGTTGGTGCGTTTGAGTACCTGTGCTGTGTGTTTTGGGCTTTCGAGCCCTTGTGGATTGCGCAGATGATTACTGGTCTTGTCCAGTGTGTTAATCATTGTGCGCGTGTGTTAATTATTCAAGGTACTCCTCTCACTCTTCTTTTGGGGTTTCAACCCTGTGTTTTTTTTACGTTTGTTTTGCTCTTCGTCCCTGTGCCTTTACACAGCACGCCGTAATTTGGGCTCAATTCAAAAACCCTATTACGGATTCCCGTTTTCTGTCTCCCGAATCATTCATACCTACGTGACAAACGCTGCTGGGTTTTTCACGCTCAACAATTTCCCATGTGTATCAAGAGTAGTCCAACACCCAAAGGACATCCAGCAAACTTGACACAACTGTGGAAAGCATTGGAGTCAGCATGGGCCAACATCCTTGTGGAAGGCTTTCGACACCTTGCAGAGTCCATGCCCTGACAAGTTGAGGCTGTTCTGAGGACAAAAAGAGTTGCAACTCAATATTCGGAAGGTGTTCCTAATGTTTGGTACACTCAGTGCATGTGTACCTCTGACGAAACATTATGTGTATTTTATATTTTTGTACCCCTGCGAAAAATACTGTACCCTAACTGTACCCCTTTTCTCAGAGTGTAGAGTGATTTATGGCATTACCAAAGATGTGAAATGGGCAGGGGACTCAAAAGTAGGAAGTAATCAACCAGCCATACCACCATTTCCTGTGATGCTAACTGGATAAGGATTAAAGTAGAAAAGTATAGTACTTTGTCTTTGAAGCAAGTTTGGTCATGGGGGAGGCACGGAGGGTAGGGTGCACCTTAGTGTCGCCACAGAGGGGCTCAGTTTGTTTGTGCAACTACCCCGGGCCTAGCTCCAGATTAAATCACAGAGGATGTGGTTCAACTTCTAATTTTACCAAAACACATTTTCTGGAGCGGCCATGCTGGGTTCTGAAGGGGGCTGGAAAGGAGGGTGAGGGGGTAGAGGGGAGGTAGAGGGAAAGCAACTAGACCGCCTGATCCACTGCTCTCACTGGACATAAATAATAGGCTTATTAGCCAGAGGCTATATTTAAACTATCTCACAGCAGTCTGACTTATTACTGAGATGGGAATTTGATTTGTTTTGCTGTTATTCCCAGCATAATGTCCTCTATATGTAGGTGCAGGTTAGGGGGCCTAATGGGGTGTGTGTGTTAGGTTAGATACTGTCGTTTTCAAGGAGTTTCCAAACATAACTCTGCACATACTGTTCTTATCATTCAAAATCTATTCCTTCCCTACAGTACATTCATGGCCTGAGATATTGGAGCCCCTGGTAAGGTAGATTTACTGGTGTGATGGCAGTAATTTAATAAAAAAGTGGGTAAAAAGTGACCAAGGTCAAAAGTTAAAAGCAAATATAAACCCAATGACTTGAGACGGTCAGGACCCTGGGAGTTGAGTAAGGAGAAGAGAACGAGATGTCATTAATGGAAGGTGTTGGTATGGGGTGGTAGGTAGCCTAGTGGTTAGAGCATTGGGCCAGTATCCAAAAGGTTGCCAGATCAGATCCCCTAAAATGTGTTCTTCTGCCCACGAGCAAGGCAGTTCCTAAGCTGTCATTGTTTATAAGAATTTGTTAAACTTGCCTAAATAAATGGAGAGACTAATACTCCTACTCACACTATTAGACTTACCAACCTTTACTTTCAACTTCCTTTTTACTTTCAACCATGACCCTACTCTCTTTTCAATTTTCACCCTCTTTCCTAACCTTTCTCCCTATTTTTAGCATAACTTGCAGTTGTGCATTGAGTGTGGAAATGGAATAGGGCCATGCACAATGTTATCTTCCGGACATGACAAAAGAGCACATTCCATTTCCGTAGGAATAGTCAAATAATTTCAGCTAAAAAGGGTTCATTGGAGTTATATAGACCTTTTCAGCTGTCAAAACAATAGCACGTTCTATACGCATGTGCAGCAGAGGTTCCCCCATAAACATCCGGCGCTGCAGCGCGCCAACAGAACAAATGACTTTTATACACACATTGACTTGTTGATACCAGAGCCACTAAACAAAATCATCAGACAACGTTTATTCTCTGTTTGCGCTGGTGTTACATTCGGCTAGCACGGAAGAAAAAAACACACACTGTAGAGCTAGCATGATGTGAAGGTTGAGAAATATCAGCTTACCTTGTTAGCAAGCTAGCTACATAGATGCATTTCTCTCATGGCAGCAAACAATATACATATGAAGCTAGCATATGAGTCCAATGTTTGACGGCCAAATTGTTTACATCAAAGGTTAGCTAGCAGCATTAATTACCCCACTATCAACCATTCTCTCCCTCCTCACCAATCTGTCACTCAGCTCTTCATCTGCTTTCTCCAAAACGTAACTATAATTTACCCAGGTGTATTGTCCACTTAGTTTCCATTAAGAAACATACTGTAGTTTTAATGAACCACTAGCTTGTGCTAGTCATGTACGGTGTTATCGACCTCATGTTACGAGAGACGTTACTCAGTTAGTGGTTTGTTTACAGGAAAGCTAGACTATACAAATGCTAGCACTGACACCTTGTGGTGATAATGGTGAACTGCCTATCATTACACCAGGATGATACATAACATGAAGCAACTTTATTTCAAGCAACATATTTAGCTATGTACTTTGAAATTAAATCAAATTAACCTTAAAATATCAATTCCTGCGCACGCTCATGATAGTGATATTTGCTAGTAATGGCTCTCTCCTGTGCCTGTCATCCTTAAGGCCTAATTTCAGTGGGTAGCTATAGCAGTCAAATTTGTTATCCTTCAATCCTTCTAATTGTCTAATAAAAATGGAAAACACACACAGTGATCTTTCAAGTTATTAGCAAATGATTCCCACACACATAAGTTACCTCAGATGTGTGAGTGCTTTTACTATTTCCAATAGTATCATTTCAACAAAATGCAAACAGTGTGAGAATTTGCTAATCCTTTTTTAGTGTAGAAAGGACAAGCCACATGTCCAAGTGCATTGCATATGCCCACAAGGGCAATACTAATTTCATCATATGTCTGCATTAGTCATGCATTCCATAAATAATCTCACATCCACTGTAATCAATGGAACTACAAGGGTAGAGGATGGATAGTGGAGGCAAGAGAAAAATACCCTGGAGAGGGTTACTTTTAAATGGGTTACAAAGTATCCATGTACTGTATGAGTTCCATCCCTGTATGGCTGACCGGGCCCGGACGCAAACCCTGATGGAATGAAACTTGAAGATAGCATGCCAACCACAGAAGAAGGATGGTGTGTAGCAAAATTAAGAAAATCGATGCAAAATTGTTGGAGGAGATCGTCCCGCAGCTGAGACGCTTACGGTGTTCCTGGAGGAGGCGCTTATGGTATTCCTGGAGGAGGCTCGAGTGCCCCTGTGAGGTTCATATGGCCAGCTAGCGACAGGGTACAGGAAGCAGAAACAACTCGGAGAGTAAGAGAGAAGGGAGAACGGTTGTGCCAGTGCGCATGCTCTCGAAATGTCGGCGTCCGAAGAAGACACGTTTCAGAAGTGAACTGGATGATTATGAGATGGAGTTAAGTCACCGGGCCACAAGCAAAGTCGTGAGAAAAGGAATATTAGGACAGGGACACGAGAAGGTGGATTTCTGGAGGTGAAATGGAAGTGAATGAGGGCAAGTTAAGTGAGGTGGAAGGTGTGGTGAAGAGCTCGGACCCCGAGCCTGGCATCGATGGACACAATAAAGAAGAATCTGGTCTAGAAGGAGTGAAACTTTTGGAGAAAGTGGATCCTACCCTTTTGGCGGATCCATTTGTGGTTTCAGGGTGGGTGGGAAAGGAATTGGGTGCAGTTTATTCAGTGAAGGTACCCTGTAGTGGACTTGTGATATTTGTTTCTTCTGCCCAGAATGAGCGGGCGCTCCGTGACTTAGGTTAATATCTATTTCTTGCTTTGCGCTTAGGAATAGGGCACCATTGAAAGGAGTGATTTCTGGGTTAGCATTAAGTCGGGAGGTAGAGTAATTGAAGTTTAAGATTCCTGTTGTTTGTGATGACCCCGTTTGGTGTGATGCAGGCCCAGTGTTTAACGTGGTGAAACAGAGGAATTACTCTCAGTCCGTTTGAGTCATGTTAGGATATATCAGTTATCCTGTTAGAGCGTTTGTGCCGAATCCACTGCGGTGTTTCAAGGTGCAACGTTCATGTAGCAGCAGTGTGTTGGAGGGAGATTCCAAGATGTGAGAAGTGTGCAGGAGGGCATTGGACAGAGGATTGTGTCGTTTCGGTGGATAAAATTGTGTGTCAATTGTAGTTGTGCGACACAGGCAGGTTGAGGTGGCCAGAGTCAGAGTAGTGCAGAGAGTGTCGTTTGCTGAGGCATTGAAGAAGGTAGAGGATGATGGGTCAAGGGTGAGGGATCCAGAGAGGATCACTGTGAGTAGTAGATCTGTGCCAGCACAGAGGGATAGGCCAATGAGTAATATATGCTTCAGTAAGGATGGCATCTTAGCATTCATCGCAGAAATTCAATCACAGATAGATGTTGGAGTGGCAGCAGCAGAGAAATATTTGGATATATGAGATTTGACTTCAGAAGAGGTACTATTTTCCTTTTCCCATTTTCCCATTTTGTATCACAAAGTATAATGGATTTATATTAAAGTCCAGTTGGGGGTGGTAATGCAACATATTGGATGCCAACCGCAATTAAACCCCCCCCCCCCCCAAACAAGAAGAAGAAGAAGGGTTGAGTGCTGTGTTGGTTTCGTTGAAACAGAACAATGAAGGCCTAGCAAGCTATCTATCTGTTTCTACTCAGTGTCTGAAGGCCTAGCAAGCTATCTATCTGTTTCTACTCAGTGTCTGAAGGCCTAGCAAGCTATCTGTCTGTTTCTACTCAGTGTCTGAAGGCCTAGCAAGCTATCTATCTGTTTCTACTCAGTGTCTGAAGGCCTAGCAAAAGCTGTCGATTCTGTTCATAATTATAAGCGGTCTATGCCACCCAAAAAGCTAACTTTGTGCAACAGGAAAATACATCTGATTGTGGATTGCTGTAACATCTTTAGCTAGCTAGCCAGTAGCTAGCCCATGATCATGACTCTCAATTCCTTTACATAACACATAAGTAATTGGACGAAGGTGTCTGCTGTAGGAGGGAGATCCCCGACACTGAATCTAAACACTAACGCGTGTCACTTGCAGTACAGTATTGGAAGCAAAAGGACCTTAATAAAACCAAAAAAGGTTCAATTGATTCACACCATGATACGGTCAGGGTTATTGGTCCCGTATGGCCATATCTCCATGTTACAGAGCTTGTTTACGGAAAACAGACGGAGAACCACCTATACTAATTAGCAATCGGGTATAGCGGAAATGTAGTTCGTTGGATGGAGGCACCCATAGCTGTATGGATCTGTGCAGAGTTGCTACAGTAAGTTATTATTTCTTGCTGATGAAAGATGAGGGACATGTTTTTAGTCATATCACAAGCAATGATTATTGACGTTTCTAAACGTTAAAACACAACGTCGGGATTGTAGTTCACATGAGGCAGTCGTGAGCGAAGCTAATGGCTGAGAACTGTAGGG
Organism: Oncorhynchus kisutch; assembly: GCF_002021735.2. Classification (NCBI taxonomy): domain Eukaryota; kingdom Metazoa; phylum Chordata; class Actinopteri; order Salmoniformes; family Salmonidae; genus Oncorhynchus; species Oncorhynchus kisutch. The sequence continues at coordinate 43,912,348 of NC_034184.2, read as the reverse complement.
AGAAGGCAGAATGCCACCTAGAGTTTTCAAGAGCTAGCCAGCAGCTAACTAGCTAACTCTCGACTCTAACTAGCTAACTTGAATAGCTAATTCCGTGAAACACAATAATAGCTACATCCATGTATTGTTGGTAAGCTACCATTGCTGCTCTCTGTGCAAACAAAAGTGATATAGCTAGCTATAACTTTATACCCCCAAAGCTGATGTGGCTTGCCAAGTTAACCCTGTATTGGACCTAGGTAGCTCGCTAACTAACTAAAGTAGAGCAATTAGCTACATTATTTTATATTATTCGGCTTAACTTTAGGCAAGCTAGCTAGCTAGATATCTAATGAAGTGCCAGCCCATAATCATAAGCCTAATGTTTTCCAGCTACTGTTACTTGGTGAAAGTGAAACGCATATCTGTCCAGTATATATTTTTATATTGATGAGGACGATTGACATAGAGGACGATTTGGCTTTAGACAATTATTTTGGCCTAGGCAGATGATAGCGTATGGGTGCTCATACACTATCGGCTACCTAGGCTAACAATTCATATCCATCTCGGGTGTCTGTGGGTTATATTTAAAGGTAAATGTGTCCCATCAACATTATGATATACAGTGCATTCGGAAAGTATTCAGACCCCTTGACCTTTACCACAATTTGTAATGTTACAGCCTTATTCAAAAATGTATTACATTGTCAATCTACACAATACCCCATAATGACAAAGCAAAAACAGCTTTTTTGAAATGTTAGCAAATTTATTACAAATAAAACACTGAAATATCACATTAACATAAGTGTTCAGACCCTTTATTCAATACTTTGTTGAAGCACAAGATTGGCACACCTGAATTCAGGGAGTTTATTCTATTATTCTTTACAGATCCTCTCAAGCTATGTCAGGTTGGATGGGGAAGGTCACTGCACAACTATTTTCAGGTCTGTCCAGAGATTTTTTTATTTATTTGACTAGGCAAGTCAGTTAAGAGCAAATTCTTATTTTCAACAACGGCCTAGGAACAGTGGGTTAACTGTCTGTTCAGGGGCAGAACGACAGATTTGTACCTTGTCAGCTCGGGGGTTTGAACTTGCAACCTTCCGGTTACTAGTCCAACGCTCTAACCACTAGGCTACCCTGCCGCCCCGAGGCAGGATCGGGATCAGGATCGGGTTCAAGTCCGGGCTCTGGCTGGGCCACTAAAGGACATTCAGAGACTTGTCCTGAAGCCACTCCTGCGTTGTCTTGGCTGTGTCCTTAGGGCCAATGTCCTGTTGGAAGGTGAACCTTCGCCCGAGTCTGAGGTCCTGAGCGCTCTGGATCATTAGGGATCTCTATACTTGGCTCTGTTCATTTCCTAGTTTCCTAGCCCCTGTGACTATACATTTTCCCATAGCCTGATGCTGCGCCACCACGGTGCTTCACTGTAGGGATGGTATTGACCAGGTGAGCGGTGCCTGGTTTCCTCCAGACGTGATGCTTGGCATTCAGGCCAAAGAGTTCAATCTTGGTTTCATCAGACCTAGAATCTTGTTTCTCATGGTCTGTGCCTTTCCAAATCATGTCCAATCAATTGAATTTACCACAGGTGGACTCCAATCAAGTTGTAGAAAGATCTCAAGGATGATAAATGAAAACTGGATGCATTTTATTGAATCAATTTTAGAATAAGTCTGTAAATGTAGAAAAAGTGAAGGGGTCTGAATACTTTCTGAATGCACTGTATTTCAACAAATGCCTGTGCAGGATATATGCTCAACGGTAGACATATGTTTTCGGGTGCAAACTATACAGGGAACAAGCTTATGTTGTCAGGACTGTCAATCCCTCTCTAGATAGACAATATACTGGATAAAGACGTGGATGACTCCAAAGAGGAATTGAATCCAACTTTATAATCCAAAATGTGTCTTCTCCCATTTCCCAACACCAAAAAATAGACACAGGGTCAGCAGCAGTGCAGAGCCCCTGGATGGAGAGCAATTTTGGGGGGTTAGGTTCCTTCCTCAAAGGCACAATGGCAGGAGCTGGTACATGGGATCAATGACCAGCAGCTTTCAAGCTGCCAGTTCAGTTCCATTCCCATTTTTGTGTTGCCCATGCTGGGCCTGAAACCAACAGCTGCCTTCCAGCTGCTCGTCTGCCTCTCCAACCTCTGTTTCTCAATCCTGGTCTTGGGATACAAATTCTTATTGTTGTCCTAACTACACAGCTGATTCAAATGATCAACGTTTCAAGCTTTGATGATTTGAATCAGATGTGTAGCGCTAAGGCAAAAACAAAAAATGACACCCCTTTGTGTCTGTTGGACCAGGATCAGTAAACACTGTTGTATTGCTAGGCTACGGTAGGGGCAATGAATGAGTGTGATGCCATGACTACAAGGGTTCAAGCCAAGGGTGAACTGAACTGGCAGCTGGAAGGCTCCAATGTACCACATCCTGCCATTGTGCCCTTGAGCAAGGCACTTAACCCCCCACAATTGCTCTCAACCCAAGGGTGCTGCACTGCAGGGTGTTGGGAAAAGCAGAAGACACATTTTCGTTCTACCCAATGGACAACAATCAATCTATTCTCTCCATGTTCTTGTCACAAGATGACTGTTGTAGCTTTAATGAGTTAATGTTTACAGTTAATTCATCGAGTTGTATCTAAAGATATTGTTCATTAGAGTTATTTACATATGCACAAGAGTAATTGTATTACAATTCATGTGATGGAGATTGAGAGAACTATGTACGTATTTCTGCAGTATTGGTTAGTATTGGATTACGCTATTGACTGCAAGTACCAGAATGCCTTGCGGCAGAAAGTAAGAAAATCGAGAACATGACAGTTATGTACAAGTGACAAGTGATTATCCTGGTTTTCACGAGCAGCTTTTTAAAAATGGTTTTGTAGAATGTAAAGTGTTCAAATGTAATGTGAACAAGTGTTATTACTAAAAAGAAGCCAACGTCCCGAGTCATTACTTTGAAGATAGTTAATTCTATGTTTTTGGTGCCCAAACACGGGAGTATTAGCTGCGATGAAGATCAGAGGGATGAAGCGGCTGAAATGGCTGAGGAGGAAGCAGAAAGAGTGAGACGAAAGCGGATACCATCTGAGGTGCACAACATGGATTTTGAATCAGATTGACGTGGAAATTACCCAGTCAAATCCGGATACCGATCACTTAAGTACATTGTTGGAATTGCTGTCAGATAAGGAGGACAGCTTGTTTGAACTTGATCGTGGAATTAAACAGTTAACTCCGTTGGAGCGATTGGAGGCAGAGATTGAATGCAAAGAGGGCGTTAACATGCTGAAGAGCCATGCACAACGAGTGATAAAGAAAAAACAGAACCTCAATCCACTACTAGCATGGGTGAGTGATGCTAACTCAAACAGATCACAGAGACAATCAGTAAGGCTACCAAAGTTGATTATTGAGAAATTCTGTGGAGATGTCCGTTTGTGGTTTTGGAGCCAGTATGAGACTGCTATTCACAACAATGATTCACTGTGCAATAAGGAGAAGTATGGCTACCTGAAAACATATCTCACTGGACCATCAGCAAAGGAAGTAGCAGGACTGATCTTAACAGACAGTAACTATGGTGATGCAATCCCTCTGCTTAAGATCAGATTTTGAGAGAAGGATCTTGTGATTTAGTGCTCACATGTCAAAACTGCTGAATCTCACTCCTGTAAAGAAATCCTTTGACATAAATGCATTAAGGCAGCTATATGATGAATGTAAAATTCAGATTAGGAGCGTGGAATCACTGGGTGTATTGTCAGAAACCTACAGAAGCCTACTATGCCCAATCTTACTGCGGATGATTCCAGAGGACATAACTCTATAGTCGTCAGAGGGGAGTCGATGATGAATGGAAATTGTCTGTGATAGTCAGTTTCCTACAGAAGACACAACATGCCATCTGCTGCGGCACTGCACACAGCCAGCAGACCACAAATCAGAAAGCTGCCCAGACCACAATATTGTTGCACACAAAGAGAAACTAAAGAAAATGGGAAGATGTTTTGTATGTGTAGGACAGAAACACATAGCAAAATTCTGTTGAGTCAAATAAGTGTCATGTATAACATGTGGAAGCAGATATCACATTGCTGTGTGTACCGGTAAGGGGAGTGAGGTGAACCCCCTACTGTTTCTGCAGATGCTGTTGTTTCCGCAGTTATTCCCCATTCAGTGAAGATGAACCCAGATGTACAGAACACTGTGTTGCTACAGACGGCAAAGGCATGGGGAGAAGGCCCATTGGGCAGGAAGATAGCTCGTTGCTTTGTACATGAACACCTTGTGAAGGGCCTGAAGCTACCGGTAATCAGACAAGAGGCACTCACTCTTCACACATTTGGCTCCTCTGCTCCAAAAGCAGCCCAACACAACACAGTGAAAGTCATCTTGGTGAATGTCTGGGACAAACAGCAGATAATTGAAATAGAGGCAATTGAAACCCCACAAGTGTGCACAGCTGTGATGAAGGTTCCTGGTGAGCAGATTCAACATGAGATCAATAGAAAGGGACTTTCCAGGAGATGACAATGATCCTGAACTCTCTGTCCTGATAGGAGCAGACTAAGAGATGCTAGTTGCTTTAGAGAGCACCTTTGGATGGTCGAGTGTCACGAGGAAACATGCAGGTCCATCCCACTTGATGAAGACGCACTAGTCTCCAAACAACTGCAATGATTCTGGAAGCTTGAGTCTCTGGCTATCACAAGTGAGAAAACACAGAACCCAAAGGAAAACAACCTCTACAGAGGTTCGAGAGAAGAACCACCTTCAAAGATGGACGATACCACATGGAGTTGCCATGGAAACAAGAAATGCCAGAACTCCGAGAACATATAGAAACGGTTTGAAGGTCTGAAGAAAACACTGAAGAAGGATGTGACGTTGTACTGCAGAAACAATGAAGTAGTAGAGGACGTGCCCAAGGACAACGCATCAAGTGCAGACAGCTTGAAATACTACTTACTTCACCATGCAGTACCCTGAGAGGACAATGTGACGACAAAACTGAGAGTGGTGTTCGATGCCTCGTCCCATGAAAAATGGCTGTCCATCCCTCAATGACTGTCTACTCACAGGACCAAACCTGAATCTGGATCTGCTTAACTTTCTGATAAAGTTCAGACTACATGAGATCGCATTCATGGCAGACATCAACAAGGCTTTCCTGCAGAGAGAGACAGAGACGCAGTGAGATTTCTGTGGCTCACTGGCCCACCAAGGGGAGAAAATGAAGAGGACCTGCAAGTGCTGAGAATGAACAGAGTGGTATTCCAAGCTTCCCCTTGCTCACAACTACAATCAGGAAGCACCTTAAACAATATGAAACAGAACAATCAGAAGTTGTAGAGACATCGAGAGAGTCACTCTATGTAGATAACTTCACGCGATAAATAAATTCACGCGATGTTGAAGAGGCTTACTTTGTGACAACAACTCCAAAGCAAATGCTGTCGACTGGAGGCATGAACCTCTGCAAGTGGATGACCAACTCTCCTGAACTGAAAACAAAATGGGAGGAGAGTACAACAACTGACCCGTTGGCGCTAAAAACACAAGAAGTAGTGCTGAAAGTTGTAGGTTTAGTGTGAAGACTGGGAACAGATGACTTTGTGTTTGACCTCAGGCTTCTACTGAGCATTCTAAAGCAAAAGGAAAACACAAAGAGAAGTGTTCTGCAGTCGTCTGCACGCATCTTCAACCTTCTTGGCTTCCTGACCCCCTTCACCATCAGGGTCAAGTGAATGTTCCAGGTAATGTGGGAGAGGGGACTCAGCTGGGATGAAGAGTTACCCCCTGATCTGACACGAGAATGGCAACAGTGGTGTTCAGAACTACCTCAGCTACACCAGCTCGCCATACCAAGGTGGAACAGAACAGACATGCAGCCACAGAACAGCCACACACTGAAACTACACGTGTTCTGTGACACAGGTGAAAGGACTTACATTGCAGTAGCTTACCCGCAAGGTGAATCACAAGACTGGGAAACAACGGCAGGTCTAGTCACATCCCAGTCCAGGGTAGCCCCACTCAAGAAAGTTATGCTGCCACGCTTGGAGCTCATGGGAGCTGTGATTGGAGCGAGACTAGCAAACAACCTGATGATCACACTGAAAATGGAACAAAAACAGATCAAAATGTAGACAGACTCGATGATCGTGCTGCATTGGTTTTGCAGCTCAGCTCAGAAATGGAAACAGTTTATCGCAATCAAGTGACAGAGATCCAATCCTTGACCAATCCAGAGTCATAGTCACATATTGAAGGGAAAACTAATCCAGCTGGCCTACCTACAAGAGGTCAAACTGTTCTAAACCTTTCACAGAGCCAGCTATGGTGGAATGGACCCAGCATTCTGACATCACCCAATTAGTCAGACTGATGATAACACATTCCCAGAAGAGGTGAATACAGAACTGAAGTCCACTCACCAGGTCACTGTACAGTTCACAGCAAACAGCATAGACATCACTGAACCCATGTTGGCACTTGAAAGAGACAGCAAACTGAAAAGAGTGTTCAGAGTGGCTGCCTGGATAAAGAGATTCATAGCCAATGTTCGTACAAACATAAAAATGCAAGGTGAACTGACTGCTGACGAATGGTTCGAGGCAGAACAGTACTGGATCAAGGTAACACAACAACAGAGTTTCAGTCAGGAGATCATACTACTGAAGGCAGGAAAAAGCCTAAACAATGACTGTAAAATCAGAGAACTGAGCCCATTCCTGGACGAACACGAACTACTCAGTGTAGGAGGAAGACTGCAACAGTCCAACTTCACATTCAAAAAAGCACCCAGATACTCAGAAATGCTGACACAGTACCATCATGAGAAGGTGATGCATTCTGGAGTAAGAGGCATCCTAGTACAAATCAGAGAGTGATACTGGATCTTGTGTGCTAGGCAGCTAGTCAAGAGCACAGTAGCAAGATGTATTTTCTGCAAGAGATTCAATGCAAGGGCCGGACAGCAGGTCACTGTGCCTTTACCAGTAGTAATATAGAATAAAGAATCCCCACCATTTGAAGACACAGGTGTGAATTTTGCAAGACCGCTCTAGGTGAAAGAAAAGGTGACGTTGCACTGTTCACTTGTGCTGTAACCAGAGCAGTGCATTTGGAACTGGTTTCAGATCAGTCAACAGAGACAGTCCTATTGGCTCTGAAAAGATTCATCTATTTGGACAATGCAAAAACGAACAAGAGCTGATCAGGACTTGAAAGAGCTGTGGAAGGCAATCAAAGAGCCCCAACTCTTGGCGTTCTTCTCAGAAAGGGGCATCAACTGGAGGTTCATTGCTGAGCAAGCAGCCTGTTGGGGCAGATTCTGGGAAAGACTTGTCAGGTCAGTGAAAACATGCCTGAGAAAGGTTCTTGGGAGAGCTTTGCTCAATTTTGAAAAGATGTGCACAGGTTGAAGCGATCCTAAATTCTAGGCCTCTGACCTTGGTGCACAATGAAGTGGATGAACCACAACCCCTGACACCAACACACTTTCAGGTGGGTAACAGACTAACCTCTTTTCCGCCCAAGCCATTTGTGGCTGAACCTCAGCACCCAATGCTCAACACGGAGGAAACTACATGTACAGTGCCTTGCGAAAGTATTCGGCCCCCTTGAACTTTGCGACCTTTTGCCACATTTCAGGCTTCAAACATAAAGATATAAAACTGTATTTTTTTGTGAAGAATCAACAACCAGTGAGACACAATCATGAAGTGGAACGACATTTATTGGATATTTCAAACTTTTTTAACAAATCAAAAACTGAAAAATTGGGCGTGCAAAATTATTCAGCCCCCCTGTCAGTATTTCAACCACAGGAAATATGCATCAATAACAAAGTGAATTCTTATCAGAAACATGGATTTTAGTTTTTCACTGCTTTTAATCTGAAAATGTTTGCAAGGGAAGAATTTTGAGGCTACCCTGTTTAGAGCCGTTGTCCCCGGTCCTGTCAAGAGGAACAACATTGAAAGAGAAAGCTTTACAGATCTCAGCTAGATGATTGATGCATTTTTTTCTCCATCATTTAAGACATTCTTGTGAGTGCATATTTACTTATTATGTATTATGTATCATTTATTTATCTCTTAGGGTAACAAGTGGCTCCTCTATTTGACTAAACATGTTGACTAAATGAGCCTTTTAAATTTCGGGAATATTTTAGCAGATAAATATAACAATTTGGCTAATAAGTGTGTTTTTTCCCACATCCCTGTGAAAAAAAGTTGTCCAACCGGCTCTGCCTGTCATATGAGGATGAGGATACCATAAAAATATTCATTATGATATCTATGGCGCTACAGTGTCCGCTGCACACCTCCCCTGCTTCTCGCCAACAAATGCTAACACAGTCACGTCAAACTCTGAGATAACAACTAACTAGCTGCCTTTTTGTTTGTTTGAGCTGTTTTTGCATTGACGTGTATATCCATGATGATGCTGCTGCTCCACTCCTTTTGTTAGAGAAGCCTGTCTCTGTGCATGATTTCGCCTAGTCAGGAAAAAATGGCTGGTTGTACAGTCCGGCCCTGTTCAACAGGTCATTCGCGAGCTACAAGTAGCCTACAGGCCACATGTGAGTAGCTCGCCAAACAAATCCGAAAGTACATGCAACTTTCACGTGTTCCACCGCAAACTGTCATAAACAAATCTCACGAGTGTCAGACAAATTCCCAGTTACTATTCTATTCAACGCTACTTTGACAATATCCCACCCCTGGTTAGCCACTGTTAGCTTAAAAAGCCAAACCTAACACAATATCTGCCAATTAATTTCCAGCAATATTGCCCCTGTCTGTCTGTGTGGTTTGCACATTTGTCTATCACTTCATGTGTAGCCAGTTGATGTGATAACCATCTTGTGGGTTGACAGAAATACTTTCCTCAAAACCTTTCCAATTAAATGTTAACAGCAAAGTAGGCTTACTTGGCAGAAGTACAGTACCAGTCAAAGGTTTAGACACACCTACTCATTCCAGGGTTTTTCTTTCTTTTTACTATTTTCTACATTGTAGAATAATAGTGAAGACATTAAAAGTATGAAATAACACGTATGGAATCATGTAGTAACCAAAAAAGTGTTAAATATATTTAAAGTGTTAAGCAAATCAAAATATATGTTATATTTGAGATTCTTAAAGGTAGCCACCCTTTGCCTTGATGACAGCTTTGCACACTCTTGGCATTCTCTCAACCAGCTTCACCTGGAATGCTTTTCCATTAGTCTTGAAGGTCTTCCCACATATGCTCAGCACTTGTTGGATACATGATTCCATATGTGTTATTTCATAGTTTTGATGTCTTCACTACTATTATACAATGTTGAAAATAGTTTTAAAAAATAACAAAAACCCCTTGAATGAGTAGGTGTGTCCAAACTCTTGACTGGTACTGTATGTTGATATTCTTTTGTGTATTATTTCATTATTTATTATATGATTTTCATAGTTATATTACTATGTCATTAGTAGTAGCCATAATTCATAAATGGCACCATACAGGGTTCTATATGGAACCATTTAGTTCAGGGAAGGGTTCTGGTCAAAGAACCCTACAATAGAGATCTATATAAAACGTTTAGGTGTTCCATATATGAAGCAAGCTATATAACCTTTTTGGTTCTATATAGAACCTTTTTTTCTAAGAGTGTACCATTACGTCCACCAAACTACTCTCTTTTGCATGTCTACAATTCCCGAATGGATAAGGTGAGAGTGATTTCTGTTGCTGACCCATTTGGTTTTTCAGTGACACGTAATGGAGGCCTATCAGGGCTCCCAAAGCAGGAAACCATGGGCCTTTGAGAGGCGTCACTGACCCCTGCTCCGCTCATCTGGGGGAAACTGAGCCCTCAGCTGGCAGGACAGCATCACATTTAGGAGTACCCAGAGCATTCCTCCTAATAGCCCTGAAACCAGTATTCTCTGTGAGATCATGTTTCTGCTCTCTCTCCATGGAATGGTCTACAAACACAAAGGCTATGTTAGAGAGAGTAGAATAAGTGTGTGTGAAGCACTGCCCACATGATTATATGTATTAAAAGGAGCGTGTGGATTTGGTCTGTGCATATGTGTTTGTGTAGGTGTCTGGATATGTAAGTATGTCTATCTGTGTGTATTTGTGCCTAGGGTCTAGTGTAGTGCATGAGGCCTTTTCCTTTATATACGTGTGTGTGTGTGTGTGTGTGTGTGTGCGTACATGTGTGTCTGTGTGTTTGTTGGAGCCCAGGAGTCTTCCCCTCCTGTAATGAGTGGTTACCTGATCCGCCTGTCAGTCAGTCCCCTCGCCCCTCTGCCTTCAGACCACAACGCAACAATCATCGCAGCACTCACACACGCTGACGCACACACGCACGCCAAACACAAACCAGACACACAGCAAAGACACACACATATAGTGATATGTGCATGGATTTAGTACATGAACACTCAATTCATACACACACTCTTACACACTCATTCTCTGAACAGATCAGCACCCATCCCAGCAAGCACATTATTTGGTTCCTTGGAAGTTGTGGGAACATACGTTTGGTTTCCAATCGGTTCAAAGCCATAAGCCTTTGGAACGAAGCCATACGTTTCCTGACCGGTAAAACTGAATATTTTTTTCAATGTTTTGGAAACATTTCATTTCGCCTGTTCTGGAAACGTACATTTTTAAGTTGCATGGAGGTTCTGACAACGTTTTACTATGGTTCCCATACTATGCTGAAATACTGAAATTCCCCGTAGATGAATGTTGTTTCTTAAGCGCTATCTGGGATGCTCATATACAGGTCTATGTGCCATCATTTTTAAACAGCTGCACTGTAATCACTGCAATTCTAAATTTATGATCAAACCAAACAACATATTCACTCAATAGTTTTCACAAACATTTACAGTAGATTATATAAAGCACATAAACATTGAAAAGTGGGACCGTGCCTCTTCAAACCAGGCCCTGAACTTGTAGAGTATCCACACAGTTTGAATCTGCTTTCCTTTCTCTCCTCTCTGGTCCGTCTCTATTCTTTAGAAGGTTTAGGATGGTGCGAACTGGATCCCAGTTCAGTTTCGCTGCCAACAAAGAGGCTGTGAGGCCTGCCAATACTCTCCCCACCAGGGAGGGAGAAGTCTCCCCACTTCAACACTCCTATCCTTCCACACTCATCTCTGTCAATCCCACTGACTAGCACAATTTCCCTCTAATCCCCCTTCCTCTGCACTCAAATGGCGGGCCAAGAGAGAAACCTCATCTGGAAGTGGACAAGAAAAGCCACAATACTTAAGCAGGTTGTGGGAACATCCTGATAATGCCGTGAGTGTGTGCGTACAGACTCAAAGGAGATTTAGCTTATGAAACTCCAACACATTTCTCTCTCCATGCCCTTCTCTTTCTCTTTTATTTAAGTGCACCTCTTAAATCTTTATCTCTGTTATGGGTACATTAAATGTGCTGACGATAGTAATGTCAAACACACTTTATTGGCATGGGCCGAAAGCAAATAATGCCACTCAAATAATCAAATATCAAAAAGAGACACAGCTCTCTGTCTGAAGATAGGAGCATGCCTCGAACGAAAAATATGTTTCAACAGCAAAGCTCAATATCAATCAGGGATATCAGGCTGTAGATCTTCCAAACTGATTAGAGATAGAGAGAGTGAGAGAGAGGTGAGAAAGCAGAGGGAGGGGAATGAGTTCAATCCATGTCATTGCACTCCAGTCAGTCAACCGTGAAGTCATAGGACAACAGATAAGGGGTCCTAGGAGAGTTGACCTTCCCACGTGAAAAAATACTACAGTTTACTATAGAATACTACAGTACTTACTATAGAATGCTGTAGGAAACTGTAGAATACTATTGTAAATACAGCAGCAATGTCTGTAAAAACACTACAGTCCACATGCCAAGTATAGAATATGTAATGTGTTATAGTAAAGAGCAAGAAGCTTTGAACTATCCGTCCAGACCCCAGTCCTACCTACCTACCTACCTACCCACAGGCTATGGAAAATTAGCTATTTTTGCATTTCTCCTGAAGGTTTCCTCAAAAAACAAAACACTATAGTAAATACTACAGTAATGTCTGAAAAAACACTACAGTAAATACTACAGTATACTGCAGTCCTCAAAAACACACCAATATTACAGTATACTACAATCTGCAAAAATCCTTCATTAATTACTATAGTATATACTACAGTTTTCTTTTACTATAGTTAACTGTAAAACACTAAACTATACTACATTAAATACTAAAGTCTGCAAAAACACTGCAGTGAATATTACAGTAAAGTCCGCAAAAAACTACAGTGAATAGTATAGTATTTATACCATAATACTGTATACTATAGTATTTTTTATGGGTTTTGATTTATGAAGGACTCAGGTCAGAGATACACAGGGCTCAACTAGCCTGTCTAGAGTAGTGGCTAGGGCAAATAGAGAGAGACCCAGTCTGAGCCTATACACCAGACCACCCATCTAACGGAAACACAAAACTAGGCCCAAAATTAAGCCCCAGTGGTGAGAGATAAATGTGAAGGCGCTAAACATGAGAGTTACTGTATCAACAGGCCCACCACGGTCTTCAGGGGAGAAGGCTCAGCTTCACAGGGTCTGTCACCACAACAAACACACGGCCACTCAGGGGAGGATGGAGCTGGGAGCTAAAAGGGACTCTTGACACGTGTCAAGAGCTGGTCATTTGCTGCGTGTCAACAGGGGTCGGCACTTGACGGACATTGACGTTGAGTTTGCTGAGGACTGACTAAATAAACAGGTTATTTTTTGAGTTGATGAAAAGAAACGGAGAAGGTAGACGAGCCTGTATTCATAAAGCGTCTCAGAGTAGGAGTGCTGATTTAGGACGAGTTTTGCCTTTCTGATCACGACAAATAAGATTACATTGACGTGCGAGGGACGACGACGAGGACGACGACATAATCCTAGATCAGCAGACCTTGGCCAGGTCTCCCTTGAGGTAGAGGTCTTCTGACCTCAATGAGACTGGTTAGATAAAGGTGGGGGTAAAAAATCCTACTCTGAGATGCTCGATACATACAGCCCCTGAAATATAGAAGCAAAACGTGCTAGGGCTCTTATTTTCTTCTCACTCCCGAAACCAAGTGTGTCATTATGTGTACCGTTATGATGAGGTGGATACTATGCACACAGACCCACACAGATTCCCCTGCACCATACTGTAACTGTAAAACACCCTTGCAAAGGCTAAAGCCCTCAATCTGTACATCTCAGACACTGATAAGAGCCCCATTACTTTAATACGAAAATTACAACCATGTGAAATATCTCCTAAGGTTCATACATACACAACTGGTAACCACACCACATGGCTGCCGGAGCTTGGTTAATATTTTTTTCTCCTGTAGATTAGGCACTTCAAGGCTTGCCAAGCATAACACAATTGGTACAGCAGTCCTGTCCACTACACTCGCAAATGTTGTTGTTTCGTTCGTTTTTCTTTTCCCTCATCTGTTTTTAGTTTTTTTCCTTTCCGAATGGACATTTTGAGGTCGATTTGGTTTTGCCTGTTCTGCTCGAACAGTTCAAATCAAAAAGATTGGAGGGGGAGGATAAGGCACGGGGGAAATTTAGATTTAACTCCATGATGAGGGTGCTTCAAAACAACGCCCATGTGGTTTTCATTTTAGCTGGGTTTTAACAGCAAATGGAGCGAGGCGAGAGCTGGCAAACCCCCTCCTCAACACACACACAAAGACACACACGTACTGCTGCTCCGCACCCCCTCACCAACTACACACACCCCCAACCACACTGTACATTATAGATCAGAACATTGAAATGACTCACGCTGTGCTGTATAGCACTACTGCACAGGCTACTCCTACTGTATACAAGTTTCCTGGTTTCTGTTAGAAAACCAAGCCTCGGCAGGATCATGACTAGGACAGTGGTGGATACGTCATTTCCAGGGCTCAATAGTTTTGTCTCTGAGGGGCAATTTTTTTAAATGTATACTGAAAAAAATATAATTGCAACATGTAAAGTGTTGGTTCAATGTTTCATGAGCTGAAATTAAAGACCCCAAAAATGTTCGATACGCACAAAAAGCTTATTTGTCTCAAATTTTGTGCACAAATTTGTTTACAGTAGCTTTCCTCAAATAACAAAACACTATAGAAAGGTCTCCTTTGCCAAGATAATCCATCCACCTGACAGGTGTGGCATATCAAGAAGCTGATTAAACAGCATGATCATTACACAGGTGCACAAACATTTCAACACAAACTGTCAGAAACCATCTCAGGGAAGCTCATCAGCGTGCCTGTTGTCCTCACCAGGGTTTTGCCATGACTGCAGTTCGGCCTCGTAACCGACTTCAGTTGGCAAATGCTCACCTTCGATGGCCACTGGCACGCTGGAGAATTTTGCTCTTCACGGATTAATCCCGGTTTCAAACACACCGGGCAGATGGTAGACAGCGTGTATGGTGTCCTGTGGGTGAACAGGTTGGTGATGTCAACGTTGTGAACAGAGTGCCCCGTGGTGGTGGTGGGGTTATGGTATGGGCAGGCATAAGCTATGGACAATGAACACAGTTGCATTTTATCAATGGCAATTTGAATGCACAGACATACCGTGACGAGATCCTGAGGCCCATTGGCGTGCCATTCATCCACCGCCATCACCTCAGCATGATAATGTTTCAGCATGATAATGCATGACCACATGTCACAAGGATCTGTACGCAATTCCCGGATGCTGAAATTGTCCCAGTTAAAGGTATCTGTGACGAACAGATGCATATCTGTATTCCCAGTTATGTGAAATCCGTAGATTTGGACATAATGAATTTATTTCAAGTGACTGATTTCCTTGTATCAACTGAACATTTTTGTTCAGTGTTTGTACCCAGGCTTGAAAAGGGCTATAAAAGGCACTAGAACAGAGCTTATTCCAATAAACTCTCCCTTGCTAGGAAAAAAACATGTCTATGAGTCAGACTCCATTCATGACATAACATAGCGTTTGACAGGGATTCATCTGAAGTGCACATAGGTGTTACCGCCCATTGTAACTGAAAACGGTTGAATTCTTTTCTTTATGGTCGGTGGCTTTCAAAACCGAGACCATTAAAGGTATTTTTTCTTTCTTTGGCGAGGAAGGCGGTCATGGAAACGAGTGTATTACAGTAAACAGAGGTGGTGGAACCCTGGGCTGTTTGTTCTGCTGCTATTAACATGGAAGACATTTTCATGATGGTGAAATGTGTGTGTGTGTCTGTGCCTGCGTGCGTGCGTGCGTGTGTGCGCGTGCGTGTGTGTGTGTGTGCACGCGTGCATGTTTGTTCACCATTATGTGTCTTCACCATTATGTGGTTTAAAGAAGAATTGTGTGGAAGCCAAAGAAACTGATATGGGTGGAGTTCACAGTAAAAGTTCATAGGTCACTGACTGCCCAATAGGAAAGACTAATTTCACTACAGTCATAATGACCAACTGTAGTCTAGACCACATTTTCAGGAGTCATGACATAGATCTTGCAACCAGGGTCCATGTTCATAAAGCGTCTCAGAGTAGGCGTGCTGATCAACGATCAGGTCCTAGATCAGCACTCCTACTCTGAGACACTATGAATATGTGGCTAGATATTGTTGGGTGAATCTTAAAGGGCAATTCCGACACTTTTCAACCACATATTCATCATCTCCAGCACCAAACCACATGTGAAAACAGCACGTTTCTATGATCTGTGGTTAGAAAGATAGGAATAAAGGTCTTTAGAAAAATGCTTCTCTGTGACATCACAGGGTATCAGGAATCAATCAGACCCAGATGAAGACTGTCGAAGTAACAATGTTTATTGTAGCAACAGAGGCAGACAAAGACAGGTCAAGGCAGGCAGGGGTCCAAAATCCAGGGTAAGGCAAAGGTACAGGACGGCAGGCAGGCTCAGGTTCAGGGACAGGCAGGGTTCAGTAAACCAGAGGTGGAGCAAAGGTGCAGGTCGGCAGGCAGGCTCAGGGTCAGGCAGAGAGGTCAAGCGGGCGGGTACAGGGTCAGGACAGGCAAAGGTCAAAACCAGGAGGACAAGGAAAGAGAGGCTGGGAAACGATAGGAGCTGACAGGAAAAATGCTGGTTAGCTTGAACGAACAAGATGAACTGGCAACGAACAGACAGAGAACACAGGTATAAATACACAGGGGAAAACTGGGAAGAGGGGCGACACCTGGAAGGGGGTGGAGACAAGGACAGGTGAAACAGATCAGGGCGTGACACAGGGTAGGATTTAAAGTACAAAAACAGTGATTTTCTAAACCTGTCATGAGTTACTAGCCCAAGGGAGGGTATTTTCTTGCTCCCCACGTAGCTGTGAATCTCATAGTGATTAAAAATCATTGTTTGAAAAATGTTTAACATTCTGATGATTGCTGTAATTTTTTTGACATAATATTTTTTGTTCTACAAAACTTAGAAACGCGCTGTTTTCACATACGTTTGAAGTGGTATTGTGCTGGAGATCATGAAAATGAGGTTGTCCTGGCCTACAGCCCCAACCCATGCTCTACTCCTCCACCTCTTCACTCCCCATCTCTCAGGATTGAAGCCCTAGGCCTTCGACACAGGAAATTGTCCACTTCTTATTGATCGCCAGGACGCACATCGATCAGAAAGTGACATCGCTCCCTTGGCTCCGGTGCTGCAGAAAGCAGGTCCTGTTATTTATTGTTTCTGCATCACACATGGGCCCCAATAACTCCATCCCCGCTGGCCCCCCACCCATCGTTCAAACATACAGGGTTCCTCCCTGAGGGAGCACTAACTGGTTACTTAGAACAGATGTTGGAACGTTGTACTAATGTTGCCCTTATATAGAAACTCTCAGCACATGTTAATTGCAGCCACTAACACCTAATGAGTCTTGGAGCTGTCACCATGTACTGTATGCAATACTCCAATTCTTTGTCTGAGGAGTGATATAATTAAGCAATAAGGCACGAGGGGGTGTGGTATATGGCCAATATACCACAGCTAAGGGCTGTTCATGGTACAGCACGACGCAACACGGAGTGCCTGGATACAGCCCTTAGCCGTGGTATATTGGCCATATAACACAAAGCCCCAAGATGCCTTATTGCTATTATAAACTGGCTACCAACCTAATTAGACCATTAAAAATAAATGCTTTGTCATGCCCGTGGTATACGGTCTGATATACAGCCAACCAGCATTCAGAGCTCGAACAACCCAGTTTATAATGTAAAATACACTTAATACAGACTCTCTAGTGTCAAGTAAATGGCTACATCGTAACTGTATGGCTACCATGTTGTTGCGCAACATGTGGCTCATCTATATCCAATATTGTTTACTTTGACATTCACAGTCTTGTATCTGTTTGTTCAACATTGCCATAATTATACATTATATATTTTTCTTGAATTAGAAAATGTAAAATTCACCATGAGAAGATCAACAGACAGGTTCTACTCCTAATTGGCAACCCTTCAGTTCATACTTACTACTGAATGAACAATTGCAATTAATGAAGTAATTACATTTAGCTTGAACCTTTATGATTTCATTCCCATTCAGTTTGAAGATGTTGAACTAGACTGCCTCGATGGCAATAAAAATAGACTATTCATTCTAATATGACTGGTATGATTACCTGAACGATTTATTCTCACTCTTATCTACTACTTTTCTTAAAAATGTATATATTCAAAAAATACTATTACAGTCCGTTTTATAACCACTTTTCCTTTTAAGCGGATTTCTACTTGAAGAAATGAAGACATTCACTGTTTTCTAAACCCTGATGCAACATGCATGCACCTTATATTAATAGTATTTTTTATAACATTTTCCCCTGGGATGGAAAGGAGGGTGGGGTTGGGGAGACGAGGATGGAGGTGTTCTTTGTGGGGGAAAAAACTAACAATGCTGCAGTTGTATATTTGAAATCTGGGAAAAAAATATATATTGGGAAAAAAAATCATTGCTATGGTTATGTTGGACATAACAATTATTATCATAACGGGAAGCAGTCAAGTTGTAATTAGGGAATTTCCAATGAATCTTTCTCTTTCCCTATGAAGCAGCCAAAGCAGTCAGCGTGAAGCGCTGGCTGAATAATGGGGGTAAGGAGATGCTGGTGTAGATTTTGGAGATATCTGTCTGACTGTCTGATGGAGGGAGGTGGGTTTGGAAAAGGTTTCTATGCAGGCCTTGCCTCGCTATGTTAGCACAAGTTTGGATTCTCTCACCCCCCCCCGTCCCCCCCGTCCGTGGTGCCTTCCTCTCTATCCTTATGTCTCTCTCACTCTTTCCCTTTCTCTTCCTAACCCTATCATGCTATCTTTTGTATTATATTTTCCCTTGTCTATCACACATTATTCCTCCATTTCTGATTGACTTTCTTTTCAAACTCCCTCTCTCTGCTTGTTGTGGCCTAAATTTGCCCCCTCTTGGTGGCAAATAAAGCTCTAATGCAATTATCTAGCTCCTTGGGCATTAGTTTGTTTGACCCAAAAAAAACAATATCTCTATTCTCATAACTTCAACTGGCCCTTCAGGCCTATCAGGTGGAGGTGAACCCCATGGTAGTGAACCCTGTTCATTGCCCACCCCCTACACCACTCCCTCACTCCAGTAGATGTGGTTGGCCGAGCATACCACTGCCATAGTGAACACAAACAGAGCCTCCCCCAGGTCTCAACGCCGCAGTGTCAACTTCTCTCCTTTCATTCACAATCTGGTCCGCCTCTCTCTCTTACGCCTCGTCTCCCCCACTGATTGAGAAGACGAGAGCTGATTGTGCCTGAAGACTGAAAGTCGGTTTGTACCTCTACCTCACCCCCACACTCCCCATTGTCCTCCATCCTCCCACCTCACTGCTACCAAGCAGGTGCACACACCCTGCTTGTTATTTTACCTTATTTTTCGACTTTATTAAACATGTTCGTGCCTTGGGGACATGGGTTCAGTTTACCCGTGAACACAGGGCTCGGCTCATAGAGGAAAATCAAAATGTGTGTGGCTTAGATGTCCAACCGATGTTGAAATGGAATGAGTTTTTTTCTGACTTTTTAGAGACAAGGAGCTCTTTTAGGGAAGAAAATAAGTCTTCTCAATTACAGTCTTTTTGATTTTCCTCCGATCCCCTGGTCAGCTGATGGTCAAACCCCCACCCCCCTCCTGCATCCCCAGTGGCGTACTTCACACCCCCGCAGGCTCTGGAGGCCCCAAACCCCCAAGAAGATATACACTGAGTATACCAAACATTAGGAACGCCTTCCTAATATTGAGTTGCACCCCCCCTTTGCCCTCAGAACACCCTCAATTCGTCGAGCTATGGAATCTACAAGGTGTCGAAAGCGTTCCACAGGGATGCTGGCCCAAGTTGACTCCAATGCTTCCCCCAGTTGTTTTAAGTTGGCTGGATTCTTGATACACATGGGAAACTGTTGAAAGCCTTGCACCTTCTACCATAATCCATTCGAAGGCACTCAAATCTTAAGTCTTGCCCATTCACCCTCTGAATGGCACACATACACAATCCATGTCTCAATTGTCTCAAGGCTTAAAAATCAATTGTCTCCTCCCCTTCATCTACACTGACTGAAATGGATTTAACAAGTGACATCAATAAGGGATCATAGCTTTCCCTCGGATTCACCTGGTCAGTCCATGTCATGGAAAGAGCAGGTGTTCTTAATGTTTTGTATAGTCAGTTGTTATAAATACTGTACTACCCTCCGCCCCAGTCACTCTCTTTCTTTTCGTTGTTTGGTAATAAGACATGTAGACCTTGCAGGGGGGCCCCGCGAAACTGCGGTACACCTCTGCCCCCCCCCCCCCCCTGCCCCCCATCCTCCTCCTCCGCCCCAGTCCCTCTCTTTCTGTACATTGTTTGGTAATAAGAATGTATTAATACGACTTGCACTCCAACGGATTAATTGAGGGGACCGTTTGATCCGACTGCGGTATCCATGCTTGAACATTTTCTATCAATCTACAGTGATCAATTAGGAGAACAATGCTGTGGGGTCAGAGTTGAGGAGTGGCGGCCAGTAATCAGGACCCCTGGCCAGTAATCAGAGTAGCAGAGGAAGAATTAAAACCAACATTAACTATGATTAATGGAAGAAATAACAAGGCTGCTAAACAATGAGGCAAGAGGCCGCTTCCAGCTCCCATGGCATCTATAAGCGTCTTTGAACGCTGGCCCTAGACATGCTCTTTTCTCTCTTTCACACACAAAAACACACACAAGCAATGCAAGGCACACATCACACGCATCACACATGCTCCCACACACACTCCTCCCTCTGTGGGCCTCCTTTTCTCCAACCACGGGCCCACAAATCAAAGCTCAAGAGAGAGGACCCCTGGGCTTCTGTTGAATGTGCAGGAACGGATTGTGTGTGTCTGTGTGTTCGTAAATATGTATGTACGTGTGTGTGTGTGTGTGTGTGTGTAGAGATCTTAAGGGAACTCCTGGGTCATAAACCCTAGAGCACAGTGATAGAACAAAGGGCAGACATTCATTAATCTCCCACGTCCCACACTACTGTAGTTCAGTGAACCCGACTTCACTCAGAGGCACATTCTGGTTCAGTTGTCTTTTGTGTGTGTGTGTGTGTGTGTGTGTGTGTGTGTGTGTGTGTGTGTGTGTGTGTGTGTGTGTGCTGAATGTACAGTGTCAAGGAGATGGGGCTTGAGTGTGTGGTTATGCGAATGCCTGTGCATGTGAATGTGTGGCCGTGTGTGTACAGGGGGTGAGGAGGACCCCTCTGCAGCAAGCAGGATGTTCCCATGCTACAGCGTGTCAGGCAGCTGGCTGGATGCCTGCCAAACCAAACCTGTGGTTGGCTGGAAGGAGAGCAGCACAGCCAGGGATCCAGTTTCTTTTGAGAGAGAGAGAGAGAGAAATGTTAGTAGGCCTCTTGTCAATGTTCTTGAAGTTCAACACTTGTGCGAGCGCACACACACACACACACACACACACGCACAAACAGACACACAAGTACTGTTCAAATTTCAGGCACTCTGAATTTGTGTTCTCCCAACTTGTGATTGGAAGGTTGACTATAGGAAAAAAAATAACTGGCTCTATGGATACAAAATGCATTTAAACCTGTCCAACAATGATATGAGTTCCACAGAAGACAACAATATATCAGCCAGGTCTGAGTTCATGTGTTACAGCTATCAGATCTAGGCTAGGAACAACCTATCCATGTTCTTCAACATGAACTAGTCACAAGCTGAATTGGGATCATTTCCATCTTTTGACCTGAGAACTACAACAAACAGTAGCTAAATGGAATGGATGTCCTGTTCTGATTAAAATCATTGTGGGAAGTTACAGTTATATGAAGAGGTATTCGGCCATGGCATTGTAAACATTTGTTTGGTTAGCTAGCTAGCTAATGTTAGCATAACTAGCTAGCTACTTTTGCAAAAATTATGTTTTTTCTGTTCATTTCTAAAGAAATGCCTGGGAATGTGTTTATTACTTAACTTTCTGTAACTTTACCTTCAAAAGTGTTGCTCTAAGCTATGTGTATAGTGGATGTTTAAGCACCACAGTCAGACAGACAGCACTACATAACATCATAACATGAGGAAACAGTTATTTTTTTAAATGGTCTGTGTGGTCAAGAAATGGAGATGCGATTAATGGCATCAAAAGAATAACGGCATTAAAAATGTAACGCTTTATAAACAGCCATATTAATTTGTAGACAAACTGGATATTGAATTGTGATTGCAACCAAATTTCAAATGTACGTTTCTACATGGAAATCTCAACACAATTACATGGTATACAGTTCTGATGATTGTTGAAATTAGATTGATGTACCAACCTGTTAGTCAAGTTTAAATCAATATTTAAGTTGAAGTTTTACCCTAATTTCAATGTTTACAGTGCCAGTTGAAATGTATTTATTTACGTATTTATTTCACCTTTATTTAACCAGGTAGGCCAGTTGAGAACAAGTTCTCATTTACAACTGAGACCTGTCCAAAATAAAGCAAAGCAGTGCGACAAAAACAACAACACAGAGTTACACATGGGATAAACAAAGGTACAGTCAATAACACAATAGACAAATCTGTATACAGTGTGTGCAAATGATGTAAGGAGGTAAGGCAATAAATAGGCCAATAGTGGTGAAGTAATTACCATTTAGTAATTTACACTGGAGTGATATATGTGCAGATGAGGATGTGCAAATAAAAATACTGGTTTGCAAAAGAACAGAAAGACAAAAACAAATATGGGGATGAGGTAGGTAGTTAGTTGGATGGGCTATGTAGAGATGGGCTGGGTACAGCTTCAGCGAACGGTAAGCTGCTCTGACAGCTGACGCTAAAGTTAGTGAGGTAGATATGTCTCCAACTTCAGTGATTTTTGCAATTCTATCCAGCATCAGAGAACTGGAAGGAAAGGCAGCCAAAAGAGGTGTTGGCTTTGGGGATGACCCGTGAAATATACCTGGTAGAGCGTGTGCTACTGGTGGGTGTTGCTATCGTGACCAGTGAGCTGAGATAAGGCGGAGTTAAACCTAGCAAAGACTCATAGATGACCTGGAGCCAGTGGGTTTGGCTACGAATATGAAGCGAGGACCAGCAAACGAGAGCAGACAGGTCGCAGTGGTGGGTAGTACATGGGGCTTTGGTGACAAAATGGATGGCACTATGATAGACTACATCCAGTTTGCTTAGTAGAGTGTTGGAGGCTATTTTGTAAATGACATCGCCGAAGTCAAGGATTGGTAGGATAGTCAGTTTTATGAGGGTAAGTTTGGCAGCATGAGTGAATGAGGCTTTGTTGCGAATAGGAAGCTGATTCTAGATTTAACTTTGGATTGGAGATGCTTAATGTGAGTCTGGAAGGAGAGTTTACAGTCTAACCAGACACCTAGGTATTTATAGTTGTCAGAACTGTCCAGAGTAGTGATGCTAGTTGGGCGGGCGGGTGCGGGCAGCGATCTGTTGAAGAGCATGCATTTCGTTTTACAAGCATTTAAGAGCAGTTGGAGGCCACGGAAGGAGTGTTGTATGGCATTGAAGCTTGTTTGGAGGTTTGTTAACACAGTGTCCAAAGAAGGGGCAGATGTATACAGAATGGTGTCGTCTGTGTAGAGGTGGATCAAAGGATCACCAGCAGCAAGAACTAAATCATTGACATATACAGAGAAAAGAGTCGGCCTGAGAATTTAACCCTGTGGCACCCCCATAGAGACTTGCCAGAGGTCCGGACAACAGGCCCTCCGATTTGACACACTGAACACTATCTGAGAAGTAGTTAGTGAACCAGTCGAGG
Source organism: Oncorhynchus kisutch (assembly GCF_002021735.2). Taxonomy (NCBI): domain Eukaryota; kingdom Metazoa; phylum Chordata; class Actinopteri; order Salmoniformes; family Salmonidae; genus Oncorhynchus; species Oncorhynchus kisutch. The sequence goes on along the minus strand of NC_034184.2, from coordinate 43,889,012 downwards.
CAGTCATTAGAGAAACCAAGGCTGTTGAGTCTGCCGATAAGAATACAGTGATTGACAGAGTCGAAAGCCTTGGCCAGGTCGATGAAGACGGCTGCACAGTACCGTATTTTACCGATGGCGATTATGATATCTTTAGGACCTTGAGCGTAGCTGAGGTGAACCCATGACCAGCTACGAAACCAGATTACGTAGCGGAGAAGGTACAGTGGGATTCTAAATGGGCGGTTTGTTCACTTGGCATTCAAAGAATTTAGAAAGGTAGGATGGATATAGGTCTGTAACAGTTTGGGTCTAGAGTGTCTCCCCCTTTGAAGAGGGGGGTGACCGGTTGATTACTTTTTTCAAATCAATGTATTTTCCACATTGATTCCACGTACAATTAGGTTGAAACGATGTTGATTCAACCAGCGTGTGCCCAGTGGGTAGTGTGAGTTTTAGTGTGTGAGGGGGGATCCGTTGAACCTAGTCTTTACTGTGGATATGAGACAATGAGATGATAGATTTGGATCAACATCTACGCTGTGGGATCAAACTCCTGGCAAAGAAGATGAAAGTAGATTTTTGCTCTCAATATTGATACAAGCTGCCAAGGCCCCTCTCTCTTTCCCTTCTACATGTCTCTCTAGACTCCATCCTCCATCCAGCCCAGTCCAGCCCAGTCAGTCCCTCATGGGGGAGCGAGGGATAGGCATCCCATATGGAAGCCATTCCATCAGGCTTCCAAGCCTAGTCGCCACACTGGGAATGTTTTGCCGTTCATTGAGATGGGCCGCTGTGATGTCACAGGAGCCGACTGGAACACTGGCACATAAGTGCTGTGTCAGGCGAGGGGGAGGGAGAGAGGAGGGGGGAAAGAGGGGGAAAGGGGGAGGCGGGTGAAGAATAAAAACGCTGAGCTACAACTTTTTTCACCGCACCGTAAATTAGTACATTCCCTCATGGAAAAAATTCATGCAACACAGGGCCCTGAGAGCTACAAACTCTGCTGAGAAACCGTGTGTGGTTCAGTATCGTTTCAATTAGACTGAACAAAACATCTCCTCAGCTGGGATCCCACCAGAGGAATAAGCCCAGAGAAGCAGAGGATTTGTGGGTTTGAAATAGCACAAAGCTGCTTCCAATAAAACGCTCATACATTGTGGCCCCTTTGGCTGCCTAATAAAAAGAAGATGTACAGAGAGGAGAAACTAAGTTTCTAACCTGGTCTCTGAATCTCAGGAGGATAATTAGATAAAAAATATAACATATTTTTCATGGTGCTGTCCAGTTGTATGTCTCCTGTATGGGTTTTATATTGTGAGACACGCACGCACGCATGCGCACGCATGCACGCACACCACACACACATGTTTGACATGCACACAAATAATCACGAACACACATCATCTCCACGACAGTTATAGAGAAACCAACTCATTGCTAAGTATCCCGCAGGCTCTAAATTTCATCAGAGTGGTGGAGAAGTGTTTTTACAAGGCTCGACGGAATCGGCCGTGGCACACACCACACAGACAGGGGGCCTCTGTCAAACACACCTACATTTAAACCATTCCCAAGGCAATCCCTAACAAAGCGTCAGGAAAGCTCCCTGTGCTGTCAGAGAGAGGGGCTGCTCTGGCCCGCAACAACAGGAAACACATGTATGGTGGGAGGTGGAGACTAAAGGTTGACATGGGAACAGGACCCCCGAGGGTCCCGCGGGATTCTTCCAGGAATGGGAGTGAAGTTCTAGAGTCAAGTTCGGGACAGGACGGGACAAGATCAAGAGTCTACAGGAACGGGCAATACAGGAATAGTACTACACTGAGTTTTTAGGCAGAAATATGTCACATGTGGAGCATTTCATACAAACAACAACTGTGTGGCCTAGGCCTAATATTTTTTATTTATTTATTTTATTTATTGTAATTCCCCCCCCCCCCCCCCCCCCCTTCTGCCAGTTACTAGGCTACCTCAGATGTCAACCTACATTAGTAGGCCAAATGATGAAGCCTTCAGAAAAGAGCGATGTTTTAACTACATTTGATAGAGTTGTCTTTGTCTTTGACAATGAAGGAACTGAGGACATGCTCTACTCCTCACAACTTTACCGTAAAGCCCAATTGTTCGCGTATTTAACTAAACCCGTACCATCTGAGGTTAAGAGTGAAATAAAAATAGGTTGACTTATGCAGTACTGCCACTCAGATTTGTTTGTATTTTTTATGTCCATGTTGGAAATGTACATATGTGCGCAGTACTCATTTGTAGGCTACAGACTTATGTCAGTGACTGCTTACTGCTCCCTGGGTCAGGCAACTACTGAGTTCAGCTGGCTCAGGAGGCCCACTGACAACTTCCTCATCCGCCACAAGGGTCAGCGGACATGACGCCTGGACTGGCCTATTAGTGCTGGATCAGATCCAGGAAGAGTGGTGGGGAAGAGGGCAAAGCTTTGAGAGATGTGCATAGGGTTCTATCTTCTGAAGGAGTCAGAGATAGAACACACAGTTCATTGTATCTAGGTCTATGAGACAGGTCTGGGACATTGTGTCCCACGACCTGGAATGTCATCCTAAGTCAGTCTCCCTTTCTACTGTAGGAAAAATTCTTGATAAAAAACCTTGAACTGGGCATACGTCCAACATATGTAGTTGGAAGAAACACAGTGACCTGAAAGTCACATGTAAAATCAGGACAGACAAACTCCTGAGTGGCCCATGGTAATCTCCCAGACATCCTAGTGACTAGTCCCTGTTTACCAGTTATGATGGAATAAGTCTCACTAACAGAGACATTGACTCCACTTTAAACCTCATCTCTTTGACAGCAAGTCTACTTTATTACGAGTCACGTGATGAGAATGGAGTGTGAAGTGAGTTGTGTATGGATTCCTGTGTGTCCCTACTGATGTATCCATTAATGGCTATGCATAACCCCATTCCAAACCATCATCCTCATGGCTTCACTCCACTCCGCATGTGCACTTGTCATGCTCTATGTGTGCACTCATGCCCTCAGACAACCCTATAGTTAGTCTGTTTCCCACTGAGTTAGGGAAAGATAATCTTCTGCCTATTCAAAGGTCTTAGTGCTCAGCCAATGTCAATGTTGTTCTGAGAACTACAGTAGAGTGAACAAGCCAAAGGGCTTAGGGGTGCAAGGGAAGTACATTCAGCAACAGGTGGGGGTCTCTAAGTGAATTATGTCTACACTTCAGATTCCCTTTGTGTATCAGATGAGTGGGTAGGCTATACACCCCTGGTAGTTGTCACTGGCAAAAACACGCCAGCATGCAACACAAACATTACTTTAGGGTTGATATGGGTCTTGTCTTGTCGGGACCTGTTTGAGTAAACTCCTAAGTTCATATATACTGAACAAAAATATACACACAACGTGTAAAGTGTTGGTCCCATGTTTCATTAGCTAAAATAAAAAGCTTGTTTCTCTTATTTTGTGCACAAATGTGTTTACATCCCTGTTAGTGGGCATTTCTACTTGGCCAAGATTATCCATCCACCTGACAGGTGTGGCATACCAAGAAGCTAATTAGACCGCATGATCATTACACAGGTGTACCTTGTGCTGAGGACAATAAAAGGCTACTCGAAAATGTGCAGTTTTGTCACACAACACAATGCCACAGATGCCTAACATTTTGAGGGAGTGTGAAATTGGCAAGTTGATTACAGGAATGTCCACCAGAGCTGTTTGCCAGAGTATTTAATGTTAATTTCTCTACCATACTAAAGTTGTTTTAGAGAATTTGGTGGTACGTCCAACCGGCCTCACAAGCGCAAACTACCTGTAATAGCGCCAGCTCAGGACCACCACATCTGGCTACCCCACCTGTGGGATGGTCTGATTTCCGCACAAACTGTCAGAAACCGTCTCAGGGAATCTCATCTGCGTCCTCACCAGGGTCTTGACCTGTTTTCAGTTCGTTGTCGTAACCAACTTCAGAGGGCAAATGCTCACCTTCGATGGTCACTGGCATGCTGGAGAAGTGTGCTCTTCACGGATGAATACCAGTTGAAACTGTACCGAGCAGATGGCAGATAGCATGTATAGCATTGTGTGGGTGCCGAGCCGACAGGAATAAACATCTCTCTGGGAATTTTGTGGTATCATATTGATAGCTACAGTCTTGTCTCATCTCTGCAACTCCCATACGGACTCGGGAGAGGCAAAGGTCGAGAGCCGTGCGTCCTCTGAAACACAACCCAACCAAGCCGCACTGCTTATTGACACAATGCCCACTTAACCCGGAAGCCAGCCGCACCAATGTGTCACCGTATCAGCGTGTCAGCGTGCACTGCACCCAGCCCGCCACAGGAGTCGCTAGTGCGTGATGGTACAAGGACATCCCTACCGGCCAAACCCTCCCCCGGACGATGCTGGGCCAATTGTGCATCGCCCCAGGGGTCTCCCGGTCGTGACCAGCTACAACAGAGTCTGGACTCGAACTCAGTATCTCTAGGGGCACAGCTGGCACTGCGGTGCATTTTCTTAGACCACTGCGTCACTCGGGAGGCCCCCCTCATGTGTAATTGTAACAACATACAGGAACTCAGACCCTTCTGTTCACCTCACCTAAAATTCCTTACAATCAAACGCCGACCGTATATCTCTCAAGAAAATTCTCATTGGTTATTATCACAGCCGTGTATATCCCCCCTCAAGCCGATACCACGACGGCCCTCAAGGAACTCCACTGGACTCTATGCAAACTGGAAACCATATTTCCTGAGGCTGCATTTATTGTGGCTGGGGATTTTAACAAAGCAAATTTGAGAACAAGGTTCTGTCAGCATATTGATTGTAGTACCCGAGCTGGCAAAACACTTGATCACTGCTACTCAAACTTCCGGGATGCATACAAGGTCCTCCCTCGCCTTCCGATCGGCAAATCTTACCACGACTCCATTTTGCTTCTCCCCTCCTACAGGCAGAAACTCAAACAGTATGTACCCATGACAAGGACCATTAAACGCTGGTCTGACCAATCGAATTCCACGCTTCAAGATTGTTTTGATCACGTGGACTGGAACATGTTCCGGGTAGACTCAGAGAATAATATAGACTTAAGTGCTGATTCTGTGAGTGAGTTTATAAGGGAGTGCATAGAAGTTGTTGTACCCACTGTGACTATTAAAACCTGCCCTAACCAGAAACCATGGATAGATGAACTGAAAGCGCGAACCACTGCATTTAACCATGGAAAGATTATGGAATATGGCAGAATATAAACAGTGTAGTTAATTCCTCCGCAAGGCAATCAAATAAGTGAAACGTCAGTATAGGGGACAAAGTGGAGTCTCAATTCAATGGCTCAGACACGAGACATATGTGGCAGGGTCTACAGACAATCACGGACTGCAAAAAGAAAATCAGCCACGTCATGGACACCGACGTCTTGCTTCCAGACAAATTAAACACCTTCTTTACCCGCTTTGAGGAAAACACAGTGCCACTGAGTGCGGCCCACTACCAAGGACTGTGAATTCTCCTTCTCCATGGGCCGACGTGAGTAAGACATTTAAACGTGTTAACCCTCTCAAGGCTGCTGGCCCAGACGGCATCCCTAGCCGCGTCCTCAGAGAATGCACAGACCAGCTGGATGGTGTGTTTACGGACATATTCAATCTCTCCCTATCCCAGTCTGCGGTCCCCACATGCTTCAAGATGGCCACCCAAGAAGGCAAAGGTAACTGAACTGAATGACTATTGCCCCGTAACACTCACTTCTGTCATCATGAAGTGCTTTGAAAGACTAGCTAAGGATCATATCACCTCCACCTTGCCTGTCACCCTAGACCCACTGCAATTTTCATACCACCCCAATAGGTCCACATACGATGCAATCGCCATCACACTGCACACTGCCCTGTCCCATCTGGACAATAGGAAAACCTATGGAAGAATGCTGTTCATTGACTACAACTCGGCATTCAACACCATAGTACCCTCCTAGCTCATCATTAAGCTTGAGGCCCTGGGTCTCAACCCTGCCCTGTGCGATTGGTGAAGGTAGGAAACAACATCTCCACTTCGCTGATCCTCAACACTGGGGCACCACAAGGGTGCATCCTCAGCCCCCTCCTGTACTCCCTGTTCACCCATGACTGCGTGGACATGCACACTTTCAATTCAATCATCAAGTTTGCAGACGACACAACAGTTGTAGGCTTGAATACCAACAACGATGAGACAGCTTATAGGAAGGAGGTGAGGGCACTCGGAGTGTGGTGTCAAGAAAATAACCTCTTACTCAATGTCAACAAAACACTGTGGACTTCAGGAAACAGCAGAGGGAGTACTCCCCTATCCACATCGACGGGACAGCAGTGGAGAAGGTTGAAAGTTTTAAGTTCCTTGGCATACACATCACGGACAAACTGAAATGGTCCACCCACACAGACAGTGTGGTGAAGAAGGCGCAACAGAATATAAGACATTAGATCTGGTAAAAGATAATACAAAGAAAAAAACAACCGTGGGTGGGACGCCGATCTGTAGAGATCCTGGTTTTAAACTAAATGCTGAGGTTTTAAACTCAATGCTTAGGTAGCTAGCTACATTCTTCTATTAGCTCTGGAAAACAATGCTATTACGTCAGAGAAGTATTAGCATGTGTTGTATTTTGAAGCTACCCTGTCCTTATGATTCCCAAGTGGCGCAGCTGTCTAAGGCACAGCATCTCAGTGCTAGAGGCGTCACTACAGACACCCAGGTTCAAATCCAGACTGCATTTCTATCAAAGTAATTCCTTATTACGTCAGAATAGTTTCTATATGTTGTCTTATACTGTAGCTCACTGAGTGTATGGAGCATAATATAATTGTGTATATTCTTTATAACTGCTGACAAGCGAGGTAACATTACTAATTTAATAACCTTTATGGTGCTATATTCAATTGTGCTTATGTAGCTAGCTACATTCTTCTATTAGCTCTGTAAAACCATGCTAATTGCATCAGAGAAGTATTGGCTTGTTGTATTTTGAAGCTACCCTGGAAAAAACATCTTATCATACCACTCTGAGTGCATTCCACAAAGCTGTTTATCATGTCCGCCTTATCCACTGCCCCCATTTTGAGGTTATAGTCAAGCACACAGTCTGGTTTGATTTTTCTCTCTCCCGTCAGGTGGTCCACCTCCCCGGTGGCCCGACATGGTTGCTGTATGGACAGTGGAGAGGACATGGCTGTCTCGTTTGTCATGCCACTTTACTGTGGCATGTTGACATTTCTTATTTTGTATAACGGGTCATTTAGGATGGCAGTAGCATTATTGCTGAAATGCAGTCATCGCAGCAGAACTAGGAAGCAGTCTTGGGAAAAGAGCGTGGCAAAGAAGGGAGTTGCAAACATAGGATCTGTGCTCCAGTATTCTGTTAGGGAGTTCTTCTTTACTATCCCCATGAGAAGGACTGTCACCAAGAAGGTATACATTTCACTAATTGTGGTTGTCCCCCCCACTCCTGGCTCTCTCTTTTCCTGTAGCTCCAAAGCATAGCGATTGGTCTCTGCTATGTCTCCCACCAGCTCCTCTGTCAGAAACAACTTGAAGCACTGGAAATGGCAAGGGGCGTTGCACTCCAGTCTGGGACTCATCAAAGCAAACAGCAGGGCCAGGAGGGGTGAAATGGCTGGCAGCCTTCCAGCTACCACAGAACTCCTGTACTTCATCCACTGTCGGTCTGCCTCCATCACCACCAGCATCTTCAAAGGGAACTGGGACTTTGTTAGATTCAGGGTTCTCAATGGCTGGGGGGCAGCTTTTCATTGTCACTATCATAATTTGATTCCTGACTTTCAGACTCATTGTCAGAATTTTTAAAAATCTCCCGAATTTCTGCATTTGTGAGTTGTCTCCTTTTGAAAGACATTGCTAATGCTACAGCTTAGCTCACTAGCTACATACATAAACAACAACACTGAATGGCTCAGAGTGGGAGTGAGAGATTATGTGATTGACTGCACGCACCATTTATATCAATAAATCACTATCAGAAAATGTTTTGTGTGGTAATTATTGATATATTTACTGTTTTATTCACATGTTTTTCAAGTTCCGGTGGTAAATCATGCATTCTGATTCTTGCATAGATTGTAATGGGCACATATTATGTGTGTAAAATACTTTTTTGAAGGTTGTACTGATTATGATGAGCTAAGCTAATTCTAGCTATGTGTGGAGCCATGTTTGTAGACATACAATGCATTCTGGGTTTCACGTAATCGTCTATCGGACCAAAGATGCTATAACAAAATGAAGTGAGTAAGGGTTCACTCATTTTTTGAGAACTTCAGGAAGTGAATGGTGGGATGTGAACAATGGTAGACGACACACCCCTTCAACATGCATACTATAAACAGATCAAACTCATCTTCTCTTATTATCTTTGGTTTCTGTGAGGGAAAAAAGCATGGCAGCACGCTGAAACTAATCATCGTCGGATTACTTTCGATTTCTAGAAACTGTTTTACTCAATTACTTCGATCAACGGTGAGCTCACCCGTGATGTGGTTAATTATAAATAGCAATTGCTATTAGCTATTTCATATTGTAGTTTATGTCAGCCGAGAGTTATAAAATATGACTGCTGTGTTGCTTCAATCTTTCCTCAGATAGCGCTAGGACAAATGTAGCCTACATTTTTCCGGTTTGGATGATTGTGTTATGCTATAGATACTTCTGTGAATATCTGAACATTGCATCCAAAAATAAACTGCTCACATTCTGGACATAACTTTGTAAGGACAGTGTTTGTGTAAATAGTTTCTGAAAAAAAGTGTGGTCATCTCAAATGATGAGTGTTGCGTCATTCGAAACCGTTCTAAATTTCCAATTAAGCGTTCTAATCACACAGGTGTGATTGTATGCTTCAGTCAGGGACCACTGTAGAACGATCACACCCGTGTGATAGTATGTGTTAAAAGGTTAAGGTATCTTAGACCAACAGATGCATATCTGTATTCCCAGTCATGTGAAATCCATAGATTAGGACCCAATGAATTTATTTAAATTGACTGATTTCCTTTTATGAACTGTATCTCAGTAAAATCTTTTCAATTGCTGCATGTTACGTTCATATGTAGTTCAGTGTAGTTTTCATCAAATCAAATCTAACCACATTTTATTGGTTGGGTAAACAGTTTAGCAGGTGTTATGGCGGGTGCAGCAAAATGCCTAGGTTCCTAGTTCCTATCCATTCAGTAAATGTCTAACAAGCACACAATAATCAAACATACGTTGTATAGTAGTAGATACAGTATATAATTAGTATGTTAACATTATTAAAGAGACCAGTGTTCAATGACTATGTACATAGGACATCAGTCCCTAAGGTGCAGGGTAGAGTACTTGGTGGTGGCCGGCTAGTGACTAAGGGCAGAGTAGGGTACTGGGCAGAGGGCAGGTTACTGGGCGGAGGCCGTCTAGTGCACTGAGAGGAACTTGAAGCTTCGACCCTCTCCACTGCGGCCCGTCAATGTGGATGGTGGTGTACTCTCTCTGCTCTGCTATAAACTGCATGCTTTTCCATGGCGTGGTGGTAGTAGGCTACAACATCATCGAGTGACTCCAAGTTTACTGTGACATGATGATTTTTCTATCATTATTTGCACATAATAGCGTTTCTGTCGCAATTGTTGCAAAATTGATTTTGACTGAGAAATTAAGAAACTAAGAAAAACGTATTGAATTACTACAAGACTCCCATAGTGTGGCAGACTACGCTGTTGATTTTTGCAAGTTGGTTGCCGAGAGTGCCTGGAATCCGGAGTCTCTTTTCGATACCTTTCTTCACGGATTATCTGAGGTGGTAAAATAATGAGCTAGCTGCTCGGGAATTACCGGTAGACCTCGATTCCCTCATCCCCCCTCACCATTAGAATTGATGGACATCTAAGGGAACGCAGGAGTGAGAGGAGGTCTGGCCGAGGTCACACTCGTTCATCCGCAATGGCTTGCTCACTTCGAAGGATTCCGGAAGTCCCCGAAGGCTGTTTTTCCGAGAGGATCCGAAGCCACCCGGGCTCCCTCGAGAATCATCGGCGATGGGTGATTCAGATACTCCAGAACCTATGCAACTGGGCAGAGCTAGGTTATCGCCTAGGGAACATTCACATAGGCTAAGTTCCAACAGTTGTCTGTACTGTGGGGCTGCGGGACAATATATAGTCACCTGCCCAGTTAAGAGACCCATTTCTGTAGTAGGTACAAGTACTCTGGTGAGCCAGACTGGGAATCCTATAAATCCCATCAACCGCACTCCTATTTTTGTGATACTGCTCTTCCCGCGCACCATCCTTATGATTGCACCATTGATCTCCTCCCAGGCACCACACCACCTCGTGGTAGGCTATATTCTCTATCTGGGCCGGAGATTAAGGCATGGAGGATTACATACTCTCTGGCTACTCGGGCCGTCTGTCTGCATCTCCTGCCGGCGCAGGGTTTTTCTTTGTGGAGAAGAAGGACAAGACCCTGCGTCTGTGCATTGACTACCGGGGTCTAAATGACATTACTGTTAAGAATCGTTAACCCCTACCACTCCTCTCCTCGGCTTCTGAACCTCTCCAGGGGGCCACCATTTTTTTCCAAGCTGGACCTTCGGAATGCCTACCACCTTGTTCGGATACGGGAAGGAGATGAGTGGAAGACAGCATTCAACACAGCCAGCGGACATTATGACTACCAGGTCATGCCGTTTGGACTCACTAACGCCCCACTGTCTTCCAGGCTCTGGTAAATGATGTGCTCTGGGACATGCTAAACCGTTTGTGTTCGACTACATTGACGTCATCCTGGTTTTTCCCGGTCCGCCCAGGAACATGTTCTTTATGTCAGATAGGTCCTTCAGCGCCTCCTGGAGAACCAATTGTTTGTGAAACCCGAGAAGTGTGAGTTCCCCTGCTCTACTATCTCCTGTCTGGGATATGTCATCGCTGAGGGAAATGTCCAGAGGGACATGTCCAGATGGATCCTGGAAAGGTGAAAGCAGTGGTGGATTGTCCTCAACCTACATCCAGGTTGCAGTTGCAACATTTTCTGGGTTTTGCTAACTTCTACCGCCGTTTCATTTGGGATTACAGCACCCTGGTGGCCCCCCTCTCTGCACTCAATTCACCCAAGGTAACGTTCACATGGTCTCCAGCTGTCGACAGAGCCTTTGCGGAACTGAAGCATCGGTTCACCACAGCACCCATCCTCATCCATCCAGATCAGTCCCGTCAACTTGTGGTAGAGGTTGATGCTTTTGATGTTGGAGTGGGGGCCATCCTGTTCCAGCGATCTGCCCAGTACCAAAAGCTTCATCCCTGTGCCTTCCTGTCCCATCGTCTCAATCCTGCAGAGAGGAACTACAATGTAGGCAACCGAGAACTCCTGGAGGTCAAGATGACATTGGAAGAGTGGAGGCAATGGCTAGAAGGAGCAGAACAACCATTCCTGGTCTGGTCAGACCATAAAAATGTGGACTATCTACGTACAGTAAACCACCTTAACTTTAGGCAGGCCCGATGGGCTCTCCTGTTTACAAGATTTAACCATTTCCTACTGCCCAGGGTCCAAGAATGTGAAGCCTGACACCCTCTCCTGACTATACAGTTCCTCTGCCAAACCCTCCGAAACCATTCCCCCTACCTCATGCCTTGCAGCCTCAGTGGGTTGGGGTATTGGACCCTGGTTAGCAAGGCACAACATTCCCAGCCTGGACCTGAAGGGGGCCCGGCTAACCGGCTGTTTGTCCCTAACTCAGTCCGGTCCTGGGTTCTGGAATGGGCTCATTCCTCCAGGCTGACCTGTCATCCTGGTTCACGCCGTACCCTAGCATTCCTCCAACAAAGTTTCCGGTGGCCCACAATGGTTCATGATATCTCTGCCTTCGTCGCCGCGTGCACGGTGTGTGCCCAGAACAAGACTCCACGGCAAGCTCCTTCTGGCCTTCTTCAGCCACTACTAGTCCCTCATCGTCCCTGGTCTCATATCTCTCTGGATTTTGTCACTGGGCTTCTCCCGTCTGATGGAAACACCATCATCCTGACAGTGGTGGGCCAATTCTCAAAGGTCGCTCATTTCTTCCCTCTCCCCAAACTTCCTTCTGCCAAGAAAATGGCCCAGCTCATGGTGAAGCACGTCTTCAAGATCTATGGACTCCCAGTGGATATGGTTTCCAACCGGGGTCCTCGGTTCTTGTCTCAGTTCTGGAAGGCGTTCTGCACCCTTATTGGGGCGTCAGCCAGCCTTTTCTCCGGCAGTCGAATGGCCAGTTGGAGCGAGCTGACCAGGACCTGGAGACCACCTTAAGATGCCTGGTCTCAACCAAACTCACTACCTGGAGCCGACAACTGGTCTGGGTGGAGTATGCCCGGAACACCCTTCCCTGTTCAGCCATGGCACTCTCCCCGTTTGAGTGCTCCATGGGGTATCAACCTCCACTCTTCCCAGAACAAGAACCAGAAGTCAACGTACCCTTGTCCCAGATGTTCATCCTCTGCTTTCGACGTACCTGGAGAAGAGCTCGGGTAGCACTTTTCAAGACCAACTCCAGGTATCGTCAAAAGCGGACCGCCATCGGACTTCAGCTCCCCGTTAAAGGCATTGGGGTATGGCTGTCTACACTGGACCTGCCCCTTCGGGTAGAGTCCTGCAAACTGTCCCCTCTTTTCATTGGTCCGTTTCCCGTCTCTAGAGTCCTTAGTTCCACTGCTGTCCGTCTCTTGTTACCCCGCACCCTCCGTATTCACCCTACGTTTCATGTGTCTAGGATTAAGCCCTTGTTTCACAGTCCTTTGTCTTCTGTCCCCAGTCCCACCCCCGCTCCCCGTGTCATTGATGGCCATCCGGCATACACGGTGAAACGTCTCCTGGGTGTTCAACCACGGGGCAGGGGTTTCCAGTACCTGGTTGACTGGGAGGGTTACGAGGTGGCGAGGTGCTGGGTTCCCACTGGGTTCCCACCAGAGACATCCTGGACTCACCACCGACACCCCGGTCAAACAGGTATGTGCCCAGGTAGGATGCCAGGTGGCACCCCTAGAGGAGGGTGTACTGTCACACCCTGATCTGTTTCACCTGTCTTGTGATTGCCTCCACCCCCTCCAGGTGTCACTTATTATCCCTGGTGTATATATCCCTGTGTTTCCTGTCCCTCTGTGCCAGTTCGTCTTGTATGCTTTTCAAGTCAATCAGCATTTTCCCTGTACTACTGCTTCAATTCTCTTTTGTTAGTCCTCCCGGTTTTTGACCCTTGCCTGTTTTCTGGACTCCGTACCTGCCTGACCTGACCTCGAGCCTGTTTGCCACTCTGTACCTCCTGGACTCTGAACTGGCTTTGACCTTTTGCCTGTCCACGGCCATTCTCTTGTCTAACCCTTTTGGATTGTTTAATAAATATCAAGACTCAAACCATCTGCATCTGGGTCTCGCCTTGTGCCCTTATACCTTTACTACAGAGAAAATGGCTTGATACCAAACCGTTCTAAATGTATGACCCATATTGCCGGCGCAAAGTTTTTTTTGTTGCATTTAACATTCATAAACCATGTCACGGACCGTTCTACAATTACTAAAACATTGTATGTGGTCTCCCTAACATGTTTTATTTGGGAGCACCATTGCTACTAAAAAAATTATTTTGCCCTGGACGTAATATTAGCAAACCACACAACCATAAGTCCATATGTGTACTTTACATCTCCATTTAACAAAACTCATACACAGTATTAAAGTGTATGATCGCTATGTTTGATGTACAGAATGACCTGGCATTATAGTCCGGGATGTTCTGAACATACAGCCTATGTTTGCTGTATTAAGAAAAACTCCTGTGGAAGATGCACTCATGACTCCATTCTCTGCTGCGCAAAGAAATGATGTGTTTCTCTAATGTGCCCTGTGGAAGCCTAACACTGTATGATCCTATTTGATAACTTAGCTAGTCATGTTGGCAATAGAATAAGCTTTCAAATAGACAATAGGGACATACCTGAGAGGTACCGTTTGATTCAGTCTCTTGCACACCTCCTCTGTCTCTCTCTCTTCCCACATCTCTCATTCTATTTCTCAATCTCTATATCCCCATTTTCTCTACCTTTCTCCTCTCCTTCGCTCTCGCTCTTCCTCTCTCCCCCTCGTCTCCCCCTCTCCCCCATATCTGCTCTCTGTTTCAAGCTTTTTGGAAATGCTATTCCAAGAGTAATGAAAATAAACACTGGCCTTGGGAATCAACGTCCATCCAAGAACAACTCGTCCATGAAGCAACCTCATCGTCATATAATGGGACACATTTGAGGAGTTCACATCACAGTTTATTTAACTTGATTTCCTTAAATAGGATCTGATTGGGTTGCATGAGGCCTCCACGACCTGGGTGGTTGCAGACTGGGGAGGGGTGGAAGGATGGAGTGATGGAATAATAGAGTGTCTGGTTTGTAGTGAAGCTCTTCCATTACCTTATCCACGGGGCACAATCTCATCATTTCAACACGGACAATTGGGTAATATTTGGTTGAGATGTTGATCAATGAGCTTACAACCTACATTCACCCACTCAAAAAGACAGCCAAAACTTATTAGAATTCCAAAGGTGTTATCAGAATTTAACCATCTCAATTCACAACTAAATTCCATTGGAAAAACAATTGATTGGTTTTGGCTTATTTGTCACCTAAATGTGTATCACTGCACTTTAAACAATTTAAAGCACAGCAAAGTTCAAATGGGAATACAATGTCAGATATTTGGTTTATTTAACAACTGAATGTGTTATCACTGTGCTTCATCTAATAGCACAACCAAATAACCTGGATTGCAGTTGAGATAACAGTAACTGTGCAAGTGATCAATGCCATTCGAGACCCTGGGAAGATTATTATAGCAGTTGTCAGACCTGTGATCTTGAACATGCACACTTTCTATGATTACATAAGAAGACATTTATCGTTGCAGTAACATTGAAACGTGGCAAGGATGTGTCACTCATTTTAAGGTTGAATAAATACTGTTACATTAGTTTGTAAGATAGCCTTAACTTTAAGGCTATTTACTGTCTTACAAAAGTAATATTGAATTGGGTTACAAAAGTAATTTTGGGTTGATTTGGAAGTCCAACATATAACATGTTAACTTGTTGACAAATTCATAGGCTATGTATGTATCGCAAAAGTGATATTGAATTGGGTTTGGTTATTAACACAACCAAATATCAACATTTGAAGGAGATGTATCTTCTGCTTGGATAGTTCCATCTGTGCCAAATCTATAGCAGTTTGCATAGATTTTGTGAAAATGTACAGTATCAGTCAAAATTTGGACATACCTACTCATTCAAGTTTTAAAAAAACTATTTTCTAAATTGTAGAATAATAGTGAAGACTTCACAACTATGAAAGAACACATACGGAATCATGTAGTAACCAAAAAAGTGTTAAACAAATCAAAATAGATGTTATATTTGCCTTGATGACAGCTTTGCACACTCTTGGCATTCTCTCAACCAGCTTCATGAAGTAGACACCTGGAATGCATTTAAATTAGGTGTGCCTTCTTAAAAGTTCATCTGTGGAATTTCTTTCCTTCTTAATGTGTTTGAGCCAATCAGTTGTGTTGTGACAAGGTAGGGATGGTATACAGAAGATAGCCCTATTTGGTAAAAGACCATGTCCATATTATGGGAAGAACAGCTCAAATAAGCAAATAGAAATAACAGTTCATCATTACTTTAAGACATGAACGTCAGTCAAACAGGAAAATGTCAAGAACTTTGAAAGTTTCTTCAAGTACAGTAACATAAACCATCAAGTGCTATAATGAAACTGGCTCTTATGAGGAACGCCACAGGAAAGAAAGACCCAAAATTACCTCTGTGGCAGAGGATAAGTTCATTTGATTTACTAGCCTCAGAAATTGGCAATCTACTGCACCTCAGATTGCAACCCAAATGAATGGTTCACAGAGTTCAAGAAACAGAAACTTCTCAGCATCAACTGTTCAGAGGAGACTGTGTGAATCAGGTCTTTATGGTCGAATTGCTGCGAAGAAACCACTACTAAAGGACACCAATAAGAATACTTGCTTGGGCCAAGAAACACGAGCAATTGACATTAGACTGGTGAAAATCTATCTTTTGGTCTGATGAGTCCAAATTTGAGATTTGTGGTTCCAACCACCATGTCTTTGTGAGACGCAGAGTAGGTGAATGCCAAGAGTGTGCAAAGCTGTCATCAAGGCAAAGGGTGGCTACTTTGAAGAATCTCAAATAGAAAATATATTTTGATTAGTTTACCACTTTTTTGGTTACTACATGATTCCATATGTGTTATTTCAAAGTTTTGATGTCTTCACTATTATTCTACAATGTAGAAAATAGTGCAACTAAAGAAAAACCCTTGAATGAGTAGGTGTGACTGGTACTATGCGTTAGAGGCTCAGTAATCAAGGAAGACACTGATTTCACCAAAGAAGAACCAATCTCTTCATGACCTTCTGCTGATATCTTTAAGTTACCAATTACCCCCATTACCTCCATTACATCGGGAGGATCAAACTGAAACAGAGAAGGGAAATGTCCCTTAATGTAATCCAAGGGATATCCATCAATTTCTCAATGTTCCTTGACAGAGAGGAACCCACATTCACAGAAAAGTTATTCAATTCACATGATCACTGTAGGTCTTATTTCCACTAACAAATTGAGATGGGACAGCTGTAGATGCCTTTTTCTTATTCAACAGTTGATTGATCATTTTCCAAGTTGAGTTTCTATTATTTAAGGATTCTTGGAATGTGTTAGTAAAATATATGTTTGGGGATATCTGAAGTAGGTGAGTCAATTTGTTCTTATACCCTTTGCAGAATTAAGGGGAGAGGGATTTGTGAGAATTGTTTTTATACAACTTGTTTTATTTAACTGACAATGTTTTGAGACCGGTTGTAAAACCAAGGTTTCCAGAACCCTTCTGCTGCTCTGCCCGACTAAGAGAGATACACAGTCCAATCATCCAGAGAGTGGAAGGGAAACAGAATTACATGCCTCACATGTCCAATACAACCACATATTTGTGTTTGTTTTATCAATAGGGGTGCACTTCCTATGGAATGAACATTGACACAGTCCACATAACACCACTGAAGAGGGTTATGACATTTAGAGCAATGTGGGTTTTTCGATCATGAGGTTAGGTGAAACACATGAACAAAGTACAATAAATACAGTATGTGTGTGTGTCAAATCAGTTGACTATAGCGGAGACACTTGCCATAGGCCTATGAGAGGAGGTGTGAACGACCAGCTGATCATACTTCAGGTGTGCAATGTTGCCTTTCTTTCATTCCTCAATTTGTCGTGGCAGCAGTTCCTTTCTTTTGAGACAAACTTTTTCGGAGAAGTCTTCATTGATGAAGATGTTGGTACCCTTCAGTCACTTGGCTCTCCTGAGAATCTCCTCGTTGTCTTTGAACCTGAGCAGTTTCACCACTATAGATCTGGGCCGACCATCGGGGAAGAAAGTGCCATTCTTATGTGCCCTCTCCATCTCAATGAGTTTAGGGCCCAGTTTGAGTTTATCTGCCAGGAGTTTCTTGGCCTTGACTTCTGTGCCATTCCAAGTTTCAACCTTTACGTCCTCAATTCCATCGATTAAAATGTTATTGCAACTCGATTGGTTTTCGAGGTAGTCTCCTTTGGAAGAGTGCTTGTCAGAACCTCAGACATTGGTTTGAATGCGGTCTGGCTGGTGACATTCGGGCCCTTTAACAACTTGACCTCCGACTGCGTAAACTGTGTTTAAATTCCATTACGTCCTTAAACAGATCATCAACCCTTTTCTTGGTAGAATCCATACAGAGTTGCAGGAAGGACATAAAGTTATTTTCCTACAGATCTATTAGATCTTTATATAACTATTTTTGTTGATCTAGGAGTTCATGAAGTTTAGTGCTTGATACGTATTCCTCTTGTTGTGAACTAAAATGAGTTTGCAAACACAACCCACACCCGCTTCCCAAAAACAAGCTCTTCCAGTGACACAACACACACTTGATCACGCATGCACCAGTATGATAAACAGAGAGAAGGTAGAGAACTTACATGCTGTACTCACCCATTGATGGTGACAGAACTGGTCGACATGCACGTTGGGATCTTTAGCTTGATCCTTTTGAGCAGACTGTCATTCACAGAGAAGGACACAGACATCAGAATGCAAATGCTTAGTCACTTCGCCCAGAGGTAGCCACACCAGCAGCAGTTAAATCCACTGGTTCTCCTGTTGACAAGTCAAGATCTCCGGTGGTCAACATAGCAAGCCTCACCAGTCAACCACACTACTGCTGCTATGAGTGTACCACTGCCACTTAGAAGAACTACACCTGAGCCACAAAACCCTCAGTCAGCTACAAGGGAGGCACCTCAGCCTGAAGGTTCCTCTACCTTGGACCTATGGGAGCAACAGCAGAAAGAACAATATGGGACAGGACATACAGGAGCAACAGCAGTAGGACCTCATCCTGGCTGAAGTTATCAGTTGGAGAACAAAAGGTCAGAAACCATCTCATTGGCAGATGAATAATCTCAGGTCAGCACTCCCATTTAGGTTATGAAACACATTAACCTGCCTGGCCGAAAATAAAAATGTGAAATGAGAAATGGGAGTGCAGACTTGAGATTATTCATCTGCCAATGAGGTGGTTTCTGACCTTTTGATCTCCAGCTGATAACTTTTGAACCATGAGACTGCCTTATCAGATAATCCTATGTTTAATAAGGAGAAGACCCAGACGCAGACCATTTCGAAGTAACAAAAGTTTATTACAAAAACAGGGAGGCAGGCAAACAACAGCTCAGGGGCAGGCAGTAGTCAGTAATCCAGAGCAGAGTCCGAAAGGTACAGATTGGCGGGCAGGTTCAGGGTCAGGGCAGGCAGAGAGGTCAGTAATCCAGGGTTGTGTGACATGGTACAGATGGAAGGCAGGCTTAGAGCAGGCAGAATGGTCAAGACCGGGAAAACTAGAAAACGGGAACTAGAGAAAGACAGGAGCGTGGGAAAAATGCTGGCAGGCTTGACGAAACAAAACGAACTGGCAACAGACAAACAGAGAACACAGGTATAAATACACTGGGGATAATGGGGAAGATGGGCAACACCTGGAGGGGGGTGGAGACAAGCACAAAGACAGGTGAAACAGATCAGGGAGTGACAATGTTGACATGGTCCCTTAAGTGCTTCATTCAGTATGAATATAAATCTAAAAAGCATTTTTGTGGAGGTGAATGTTACTTTTCACCACCCTGGTTGCACAACCAAAACATCTAGCATTACCACCTTGCTAGGTAGCTACTTAACTTTTTCTAAATAATGGAAACTGCATAGTTGTTTAGCTGTTTAGCTAGCAAGCTAACTACTCTCTGTAAGCTAGTTTGACGTGAAAGAAAGTAATAGAAACAAATTGAGAAACATTTCACTAAAAGGGAAATGTGTTTTATTATCATCTGAAACAATTTGCTCGAATGTTGAAGTTCTATTTTGCGATCTCCCAAAATAAATACGATCTCTTCGACAAGACGTCGAGACATTCAGTCAGTAAATCAGTTCATCTCCATGGTAATCAGAGACACTTTCTGCTATACATGCCTTCAACTACCGCAAAACCCTTAATTATGCCCTTACATAAGAAAAGCTTTGAGGGTCTCTATGCAACACCCATAAATAATTACCTCAGGGAAGGGAAAAGTATTCCTTAAAACCTCTCTGGCCAAAAGCCAGTGAAAATGCAGAGTGCCAAATTCAAATAATTACTATAAAAATCAAACTTTCATGAAATCACACATGTAAGATGCCAAATTAAAGCTACACTTGTGAATCCAGCCAACATGTCAGATTTCAAAAAGGCTTTTTGGCAAAAGCAAACGATGCTATTACTGAGGATGGCACCTCCATAAACAAAGAGAGAAAAGTATATTTCAACCCTGCAGGCGCGACATAAAACGTAGAAAAAAATATATAATTCATTCCTTTGACGAGCTTCTTTTGTTGGCACTCCAATATGTCCCATAAACATCACAATTGGTCCTTTTGTTCGATTAATTCCGTCTATATATCCAAAATGTCCATTTATTTGGCGCATTTGATCCAGAAAAACACTGGTTCCAACTTGCGCAACTTGACTACAAAATATCTCAAAAGTTACCTGTAAACTTTGCCAAAACATTTCAAACTACTTTTGTAATACAACTTTTGGAATTTTTTAACATAAATAATCAATAAAATTGAAGACGGGACGATCTGTGTTCAATACAGGAGGAAAACAAACTGTAGCTAGCTTTCTGGTCACGCGCCTCTATCTAACAGTACACTACAAGTGACCCTCGTTCTGAACAGGGCTACTTCTTCATTACACAAAGGAAAAACCTCAACCAATTTCTAAAGACTGTTGACATCTAGTGGAAGCGGTAGGAATGGCAAGAAGGTCCCTTAGAAATCTGGATTCCCAATGAAATCTCATTGAAAAGAGAGTGACCTAAAAAAAAAAATCTGAATGGTTTGTCCTCTGGGTTTCGCCTTCTAAATAAGTTCTGTTATACTCACAGACATGATTCAAACAGTTTTAGAAACTTCCGAGTGTTGTCTATCCAAATCTACTAATAATATGCATATATTATCTTCTGGGTATGAGTAGCAGGCAGTTGAATTTGGGCATGCATTTCATCCGGACGTGAAAATACTGCCCCCTGTCACCAAGAAGTTAAAATCCCTAACGGAAACACTTATGATGTTTTATGCAACAGGGCCCTGATGTTGTTTCAAAGGTACACATTCAACATATTTTATACAAGCTTTGTCTGTGTTGAAAATGTCTTCTATGATGACATAATCCTGTGGTTGAAATTTCACCCTCAAAACAACTGTTTACGTTGATGACATTTTGCAAATCCAATATATTTTATAAGTAGATTCTACATCAAAATACGTTGACAAATTACGTTGAAAGAAAATTGATTCAACCAGTTTGTTCCTGGGAGATAGTCTATATGAATACAAGACGTTTTTAGGCGTTTTGGAGTCACACAAAAAAATATTGGACACAAAAGCAAAGGAGTGAGTTTTATAACTAGTCTGCCAAAACTGTAAGACGTTTGTAAATTACTTACAGTAAACTGTTGTTTAAACTCTTCAAGAAATGTATAAACTCTCAAAGCACTGCTGGAAGTTTACGGAGCTGAACTCTAAACGAACGAATGGGAAAGGAGGAAACCAGAGACCATGTGGAGGCATTTCCGTCATTGGTTAAATTTTTTAGAAGATATTTTGCCACAGAGTTATTCAGCATGTCCAAAATCAACTTAAAATTGCAGAAGACAGAAATACAAGTCAGTGACCTTGTGTAGATAAATCTGTTCTGAATGTCACTGAAGAAGGAGAAGATCGCGATTCAGTCCACTGATACCACAAACAGTCAAGAACACGGTCCTCTAGTCTGCACACTAGGAACTTGGATCTTCACAACGTCCACATGAAATGACCGTATGAACCCAAAACATCATCAGCATGCACACTCCCAGACAGCAAGGCCATGTTTGTGTGCACGTGCGTGCATGCGTGTGCCTGTGTGTGTGAGTACTTGCCTAAGCCCAAAGTGTGTAGGCGATGGGGGAAAGATTGCTAACACCACCAGCTTATTGAATAGATGAATTAAGTCAGTCCAGCCTTGTCTCCCACACACCCAGGCCCCCAGTGTACTGTCGTCCGTCCGGATGCTTGTGTAATTATCACGGGGATACTCTGCTGGATTCCACATGGCTCCGTGGCAGCCGTAATGACATCAGCGGATTAGCCACGATGCATGACAGTACGAACAGCTCATAATTGCATTATTAATGGATGGTCCTGTCTGTTGACTTACCCTCATCTAGTTCATTGTTAAAGGTCCAATGCAGATGTTTTTATCTGGGTAACAATTAAGTACCTTAGTGTGATTGTTTTCAATTTAAAATACAAAAAAATAAACAAATTGCTTCTTAGCAAAGAGCAATTTCTCAAGTAAGAATATTACTAGGACTGTCTGGGAGTCAGTCGTCTGAGTTGGGAGAGGAAAACTAGCTGTTATTGGCAGAGAGGTTTGGAACTCCCTTCCTTATTGGTCTATTAACTAATGTACTGCCTTGTGAATACACCTCGCAGGCCAAAACTCCATCCCACCAAAACAAGCAGACATTTCTGGTGGTCTTTCAAGCAGCTCCTACGCTAAAAAGGCATTCTCATAATTTTCACAATTTTACAGTATTATTCCAACCTCATAGTGTGGAAATATATATAAAACACAGGAAAATCCTGTTGTTGACTGCACTGGACCTTTAAGGAAACTTGTTACTCTCACTTACTCCCCTCTCACGCCTTCCCACATGTCTCCTCTCTCACCATCCCTCTATCTCTCCCCTCACTCCCTTTCTCCATAGGTGGGAAGCTCAAGTAAGGCTTTAGCCCCTAATCCCTGGGCTCAATGAGCTGAGATTGGAAGTGAGAAGTATGTGTACATGAAGTCTCCCTTAAGCATTACTGATTGGGGATAAGACGTTTGTGGGGGCATCTCGGCATGCTGAAACTCCGTCCCTGCAGTACAAATAACCAATCACTCTTACTCTAACATCTGCAGCCGCTCACAGTTTCCATGTCCTGGCTTGATGAGCCACAACACATGTTCAGCCCAGGCAGACATTGTGCGTGTGTGTATGTTTATGAGGAGGGGGAGATGTTCTTGGCTGAAGCACAGTCAGGAATCCGACATCTCTTTCGGCCAATGACACATTTAACTATATTCGGTGTATACTCTTGGCTGGAGTCAACAGATTAAATCAGCTCTAGTATTGAAGTAGTGTTACTCTTGTCCTCTGTATCTCAACAGGACTTTTACAATGCTTTAAAATCAAAGGGTATTTATACAGTTATATGATATTTGGTCAACATATGGATACAAATTAACTCAATGCACTTAATATAGATATACTATAGTCTATAAAGTATGTCAAGGACCTCAAATACAGACCCTATGTGATCCAGGGTAGTTGCTATCACAGAATAAGGTCCATGAGTTTTACCTGAACACATGACTAGACCAGAAAAAACTCTGGTCCCAAGTGACTGGCTATAACTAGAGCCCAGAGTTTTTCCTGGTCAGATCACATGGAGAGGAAAAGCTCCTGGCCCTAATCATAATCAACACACAGCTGTAGCTTTGTCAACATGCCCATGATTCATAACATCTTTGACCTTACAGTGCCAGACTTGGCACAGACCACCCCCCTGATCCGGTCTCCAGCTAGCATCCATCCATACCAGGCTGAGTCTCCAGGAGCTGGATCTTGAGGGGGCCTGGGAGGTGGTATTGCCCAGTGACGGAGGGATCATTACAGATGGATTAGTACAGGGGATCATCCAGGGTTTACACAGCAGGCAGCTGTGCTGGACAGGGGTTGGGGTGGCCTACTCAGGGAACCCAATGGCTCAGCTGGAACACCCCCTACCCCCCAGAGGCCAGTGTTGTGTCTGAGAGGACAGTGGACATGGGGGAGGCCATTATGCCTCCTCCAGAAGACCCAGGCGTCTAAAGTGTCACTGTGGGGCATTGTGGAACACTGTAACTAAGCCCGTCTCTGGGGAAGAATGGGCAACTGCTGCTGTGTCTATCTTGGCGGTGGGAAAGGAGACCAGTGGTGTGGGCACTGAGGAACGTGAGAAAGTTTTATAACAGGAAGAGAGGATCATGAGGAGGGATTGATGGGTTAGCACTGAGCAGACCTTAGACAGGCAACAGACACACAAACAAAGGGGGGTTCTTGGGAGAGCAGTAGGGTGGTCAAACCTCCTAACTTGGCACGGAGGTCTCTTTAATGCCTGAATGAAACTGTTAAATGAAATGTACGCAATAAATGTATGCAATGTTCAATGACTTTTATAATCTCTAAGTTTGGTCCTAGTTGGCAACCCTAAGACACAGAGACACATTACATCATAGGACGGATGTATACATAGGGTACTGTAGATACACGGCGAACGAGAGAGACAGAGAGAGACGGAGAGAGACAGAGAGAGAGATTAATAATTGGATCTGTTTGAGGTCAGACTCATTCAGTTTCACCAAGAGGCTCATTTCACAACAATTGCTTTTCTACTGGTTGCTTAGTGACGGCAACAACAACACAGTGCTGCGGAACAAATCGGTCAATGTGTATAGATTACATAAAAAATGGGAACACAAGTCCTTGAATATTGTGACACTATTTAGTTTTAATATAATCACTAAGTCATTCGGGGAGTGTGCTTCGTGATCAGTGCGGTGGATAGAGACCTTGAACAAAGCCTTTAAACATGCACACCAGACCAAGGTTCACATATTGTTTATAAAACAGGTTGTTTGGATCCTGGATGCTAATTGGTTGATAGCAGGAATTTATAGCGCCACAATCCCCGCATTCCAAGGGTAATGCCTGTTAACAGTTTAATTCGATTTATCAATGCACATCCACTGTCCCACAGCCCAGCCAGTCAATTTATAAACTTAATCTCCCCCAGAAAAAAGCATCAAGACAATATTTCCCCATGCTACTAGCCTCAAATTTGGTTTTGGTACATCGGGGGGTTAATTTAAGCCTTGTTGTGTGCCTATCTGACCTGTCCAACATGTTGCATTTTTCTTTACATCCACCGTGCCATGCATGTGAACGTGAAGAGACTAACAGCTTCTCTGAGTCAAGCGAATTCATTTATCAGGATCATTATAATGGGTACACTGACATTAGGAACACCTTCCTAATATTGAGTTGCACCCCCTATTGCACTCAGAACAGCCTCAATTCATCAGGGTATGGACTATACAAGGTGGCGAAAGCATTCCAAAGGGATGCTGGTCCATGTTGTCTCCAATGCTTCCCACAGTTGTGTCAAGTTGGCTGGTTGTCGTATGGGTGGTGGACCATTCTTGATGCACACGGGAAACTGTTGAGCATGAGAAACCCAGCAGCGTTGCAGTTCTTCACACACTCAAACCGGTGTGCCTACCATACCCCATTCAAAGGCACTTAAATATTTTGTCTTGCCCATTCACCCTCTGAATGGCACCCATACACAATCCATGTCTTAATTGTCTCAAGGTTTAAAAATCCTTCTTTCACCTTTCTCCTCCCCTTCAAATATACTGATTGAAGTGACCTCAACAAGGAATCATAGCTTTCACCTGGTCAGTCTATGTCATTGAAAGAGCAAGTGTTCCTAATGTTTTGTACACTCAGTGTATATCCAAAGTAATGGCAATATAGAAACGAAGGTAAAACATTTCAGCTGCTTGATGTGATTGTGTTAGCTTGCCTTTAGTTGGCTAGCTAGCAAAGGAGAAGCAACGTTAGCCTAGCTATCCTCCATAACTATATTACTGACTTCACAATCAGCAAAAAAAAATATATATTTATACATGATTTATCAAATCAGTATTTTCTGGAGTTCTTGTTGTCTATTTATAAATTATTTATTAAATCATTTTTTATTGGAGTTCTTGTCTCTCGTCATCATTGAACCTCAGCTAGCTAGCAGGTAGCTGCATGCCAATGATTTGTTTAGCATAGCAACATGAAATGAATGGAATGAACGACTGGGTGAAACCATCCCAAAATAATTAATGACCAGCCTATTTGTTTAGCAACTCCAGAACCTCAGAACTAACAACTGGCTTTTGCCTGGACTATATCGTCTGGTGGAATTTACTCATAAAAATATATTTTTTAAGAAAACATGTCATTAATTTAAAAAAAAATGTTGGCAACTGTTTTATAAAAGCAGTAAGGCCCTCGAAGCCAGGGATTCTTTTGTGATTACCGTGTGATAACTCCCTCCTAACAGAAGTTATTGTGGGTTCACTCTCCTTAGTCGGTAGCTATCGTACGATAATCCCTGGGCCTTATTGCTTAATTGTAAACTTTTAAATACCTTATCTGAGCTTGATTGAGCTTGCCTGTAGGAATACAACCAATAAAAAAGTCCCAAAAGTGCAAACTTGCCGGCACTCCGGGCAGGCAAAACCAAACGCTCAAAGTAGTATTTGGAACCAGGTCTGAGGCACACAACCGATTCCCATAAAAAATCCTAGTTTCCCTAACCCTTAACCCTAAACCTAACCGTTAACCTAACCCTAACTCAAACTTTAACCCCAAACCCTAAACATAACCCCAAAACACTAATTGTAACCCTAATTGTAACCATAACCCTAACGCCTAAACCTAAAATAGCCCATTTCCTTGTGGGGACTGCCAGAATGTACCAACTTGTCTGAATTTTCTTTGTTTTACTATCCTTGTGAGGATATCCCCACAAGGATAGTAAAATAGCAATTCCATAGAAAGGTCAACCTGAGCATGAATAATGAAACTACTTTCATATTTACCTTGAATGTGTGTATTTTGTAGTAAAAACTACATTTGGCCTTTATATTTGCCAAATTGAATGTTAGTCTCAAAATAAGTATTTTCAGTACACCAGATTTCATAGCTTTTGGCAATGGCTCACAGAACTTGTTTTGGCACTCACATCTGTCCCCTTGTGTTTCTGACCAAGCCAGAAGGTTAATAATGAAAGAATATCAAACACATTTTTGTCCATTGAGTGCTAGTATAGAATTCTACAATCTAGTGAAGATACAATCCTGATTTGGACATGCAGTGTCACATCTGTAATGTATTTGAGGAAATGCTGTTATTGTGGACGCATTTCGAGTATGATCGTATGCAAACTCTCTGTGCAAAGCTAACTTTCATCAAACTAACTTTCATGACCGTTACAGACGCTTCATAACATGGTCAATGACTCACTAGTCAGCATCACTGCATAACCCGATCATGATAAAATGTTCACGCCCTTCCTACTTAGTGAGTTTTTGTTAACAAACAAGCTAGTGGCAAACTTTAACTGTGTGATTGATTTCAGGTGTACTCACTTTATCATATGAACTGCAATCATGCATTGTTCTATTTACTGGAGCATTGCATCTGATCACATGGCATGCTTGCTCGTGCTTGTGAACTGCAGCTGTCAAGCCTGAGGTGATTTACGATCTGACAATAAATGTCTACGAAAGTGCAAACCCTGTGCCACTGGTAGGTTATAATTCAATGAAACGTTTTTTTAACCATTTCAAATAGCGAAAATGAAACATAATGACATAGAGTACCAGTCAAAAGTTTGGACCACCTACTCATTCAAGGTTTTTCTTTATTTGTACTATTTCCTACATTGTAGAATAATAGTGAAGACATCAAAACTATGAAATAACACATATGGAATCATTTAGTAACCAAAAAAGTGTTCAACAAATTTTCTATTTGAGATTCTTCAAAGTAGCCACCCTTTGCCTTGATGAGAGCTTTGCACACTCTTGGCATTCACCTACCCTGCGTCTCACAAAGGCACGGCGGTTGGAACCAAAAATCGCAAATTTGGACTCATCAGACCAAAAGACAGATTTCCACCGGTCTAATGTCAATTGCTTGTGTTTCTTGGCCCAAGCAAGTCTCTTATTTTTATTGGTGTCCTTTAGTAGTGGTTTCTTTGCAGCGATTTGACCATGAAGGCCTGATTCACACAGTCTCCTCTGAACAGTTGATGCTGAGATGTTTCTGTTTCTTGAACACTGTGAAGCATTTTTTGGGTTGCAATCTGAGGTGCAGTTGATTGCTGATTTCTGAGGCTGGTAACTCAAATGAACTTATCCTCTGCAGCAGAGGTAACTCTGGGTCTTCCTTTCCTGTGGCGGTCCTCATAAGAGCCAGTTTCATTATAGCACTTGATGGTGTTTGTTACTGTACTTGAAGAAACTTTAAAAGTTCTTGAAATTTTCCTGATTGACTGACCTTCATGTCTTAAAGTAATGATGAACTCTCATTTCTCTTTGCTTATTTGAGCTGTTCTTGCCATTATATGGACTTGGTCTTTTACCAAATAGGGCTATCTTCTGTATACCATCCCTACCTTGTCACAACACAAGAGATTGGCTCAAACACATTAAGAAGGAAAGAAATTCCACAAATGAACTTTTAAGAAGGCACACCTGTTAATTGAAATGCATTCCAGGTTACTACCTCATGAAGCTGGTTGAAAGAATGCCAAGAGTGTGCAAAGCTGTCATCAAGGCAAATATAAATATTTTTTGATTTGTTTAACACTTTTTTAGTTACTACATGATTCCATATGTGTTATTTCATAGTTTTTATGTATTCACTATTATTCTATAATAAGTTATCCCACTCTTTAGATCTGGATCCAAGATCTGTTACAAATTATCACCCAATATTTGTACTACCATGTTTTTATAAAATCCTAGAAAAATTGGTGTATAAGAGAATGTTGAATCATGTAAATCAACACTGTATTCTATATGAGCACCAACATTGTAGAATAATAGTGAAGACATAAAAAAAAGACATAGAGTACCAGTCAAAAGTTTGGACTCACCTACTCATTCAAGAGTTTTTTCTTTATTTTTACTATTTTCTACATTGTAGAATAATACTGAAGACATCACAACCATTCCACTTGGCTACTTTGAAGAATCTCAAATATAAAATATATTTTGATTTGTTTAACACTTTTTTGGTTACTACATGATTCCATATGTGTTATTTCATAGTTTTGATGTGTCCCAACTTTTGACTTGTACTGTATGTCAAGATATAGTAGAGATGATAAGGGATGAGTGGGGAATGAGTCCAGCTAACTCAAGTAAAAAAGGGAATGAAATGGGTGTATCAATCCCTGAATCTAGGTTTAGAGGTACACACGGAGTCTACAAAACATTAAGAACACCTGCTCTTTCCATGACATCAATCAATCATATTTATAAATCCCTTTTTACATCAGAAGATATCACAAAGTTCTATACAGAAACCCAGCCTGAAACCCCAATCAGCAAGCAATGCAGATGTAGCCAGGAAAAACTACAGCAGGATGAAACCTAAAGGAACCAGGCTCTGAGGGGTGGCCAGTCCTCTTCTGGCTGTGCCGGTTGGAGATTATAAGAGTACATTGCCATTAAGGCCAGATTGTTCTTCAAGATGTTGAAATGTTCATACACCAGCAGGGTCACATAATAATCACTTTGGTTGTAAAGGGTGTAATAGGTTAGTACCTCAGGAGTAAATGTCAGTTGGCTTTTGATAGCCGAGCATTCAGAGGTCGAGACAGCAGGTGCGGGAAAGAAAGAGAATCAAAAACAGCAGGTCCAGTACAAGGCAGCACATCCAGTGAACAGGTCAGTGTTCCAAAGCCGCAGGCTGACCAGGTGAATCGAGGTGAAATCCATGCTCCCTTATTGATGTAATTGGTTAAATCCACTTCAAATCAGTGTAGATGAAGGGGAGGAGAAAGGTTAAAACTGCTCAACAGTTTCCTGTGTGTATCAAAAAGGATCCACCACCCAAAAGGACATCCAGCCAACCTGACACAAATGTGGGAAGCATTGGATTCAACATGGGCCAGCATCCCTATGGGGGCGGGGGGGGGGATTAATCAGGAAGGTGTTCGTAATGTTTGGCATACTAAGAATGATTGATGCTGTTAAAATTAAGTTCTTGAGGAGAAATGGCCACATAGGATGTGTGTACATCTTGCCAGCCAAGGATGACAAGGCTTGGGTGGCTGCAGGTCAAGTTGTCCAGTCCCTGTGTCCTTTTGTGGACAACAAGGTGAGGAGGTACCATTTCATAGAGCCTGTACTGGCAGATTAGGGTGTGAGATTAATACAAAGCATCAGCTTATAAAAAGACTGAATTGAGTTGGATTATTCTGTTACTCAGTAGGTGATTGATAATAACATTTATTTGTATTTATTATTTTTTTGTACTTTTTACCCCCTTTTCTCCCCAATTGGTAGTTACAGTCTTGGAGAGTCAAGAGCCATGCCTACTCTGAAACACAATCCTGCCAAGCAGCCCTGCTCCTTGACACACTGCTTGCTTAACACAGAAGCCAGCCGCACCAATGTGTCAGAGGAAACACTGTCCAACAGGCAACCGCGTCACGCAACAGGAGTAGCTAGAGCGCAATTGGACAATGACATCCTGGCCCAGCTAAACCCTTCCTTAACCCGGATGACGCTGGGCCAATTGTGCGCCGCCTCATGGGTCTCCCGGTTGCGGCTGGCTGCGACACAGCCTGGGATCGAACCCAGATCGGTAGTGACGCCTCTAGCATTGTGATGCAGTGCCTTAGACCGCTGCGCCACTCGGGAGGCCCTACCATTTCATATTTTAAATAAAACATCTGTCATTGATGATCTAGAATAAAATTACTAAAACGTTGTGTGTCATCATTTGCTGTCTGTCTTTTTGGACCCTATCACATCCATAATGCAGAATGTCACATCCATAACACTATTTTCCTCTAGTGTTATTATGAAAGTGCAAATATTTATATAATTGTTGAGGTATGTAGCACTCTAATTCGCAATGGAAATAGAGATGTTCAAAGAAAGAATTTTGTGCATTTATGGTTGGTTAAGATGGGACCCAAGAGTCCACTTTGATAGCCTATGCAATAACTATTCAAGATACTGGTGATTTCTTGGATCTTTGAGGTACACTGCATTTTCAGATGACAACAACATTATTATGAAGAAATCTTTCATATATAAACACTCACTTTGCACAGCGTCATATCCATAACAGAGAATGTCATATCCATAACGGTACATTTTCCTAACCCTACAGTATATATATGACGATTTTATAGTTTCATCATTGTTGTTTTTGTGTGTAGCCAAGCCTTACTTTCCAAGTGGCTATTAATATTTTATCCTAAGACTTTGAGATTCACTAACTTTTCTAATGTGCCCATTCTCCCAAAATTGCCTGTTCATTTCCATCACATCCATAACACAAGTTTTGTGGTTCGGTTACTTCAAAGGGTTCAACAAATATACACCTTAACATTTTCATTTATGCTTGATAAGTCAATTCTGTGAGACATTTTGTTTCTCATTTCGTGTGCAAATGTCACATCCATAACGCTGGAATTTCCCCAAAACCACACACACACACACACACACACACACACACACACAAACACACAAACACACACACACACGCACCGTATTACCAGCTTAGTACACAACGGGGAGACAAAAAAAAGCCCATTGAGGGTCTATAACCAGAATGCAAACAAAATTAGCTAGCTAAGTATGCTAACGGGTGCAAGAGAAAATAAACACATTATAAAGACAGGCAATCAAGCTCATAAAGTTATACATACAGTGGGGCAAAGAAGTATTTAGTCAGCCACCAATTGTGCAAGTTCTCCCACTTAAAAAGATGAGAGAAGCCTGTAATTTTCATCATAGGTACATTTCAACTATGACAGACAAAATGGGGGGAAAAATCCAGAAAATCACATTGTAGGATTTTTTATGAATTTATTTGCAAATTATGTTGGAAAATAAGTATTTGGTCAATAACAAAAGTTTATCTCAATACTTTGTTATATACCCTTTGTTGGCAATGACAGAGGTCAAACATTTTCTGTGAGTCTTCACAAGGTTTTCACACACTGTTGCTGGTATTTTGGCCCATTCCTCCATGCAGATCTCCTCTAGAGCAGTGATGTTTTGGGGCTGTTGCTTGGCAACACGGACTTTCAACTCCCTCCACAGATTTTCTATGGGGTTGAGATCTGGAGACTGGCTAGGCCACTCCAGGACCATGAAATGCTTCTTACAAAGCCACTCCTTCATTGCCCGGGCGGTGTATTTGGGATGATTGTCATGCTGAAAGACCCAGCCATGTTTCATCTTCAATGCCCTTGCTGATGGAAGGAGGTTTTCACTCAAAATCTCACGATACATGGCCCCATTCATTCTTTCCTTTACACGGATCAGTCGTCCTGGTCCCTTTGCAGAAAAACAGCCCCAAAGCATGATGTTTCCACCCCCATGCTTCAAATCAAATCAAATCAAATTTTATTTGTCACATACACATGGTTAGCAGATGTTAATGCGAGTGTAGCGAAATGCTTGTGCTTCTAGTTCCGACAATGCAGTAATAACCAACAAGTAATCTAACTAACAATTCCAAAAAAAACTACTGTCTTATACACAGTGTAAGGGGATAAAGAATATGTACATAAAGATATATGAATGAGTGATGGTACAGAGCAGCATAGGCAAGATACAGTAGATGGTATCGAGTACAGTATATACATATGAGATGAGTATGTAAACAAAGTGGCATAGTTAAAGTGGCTAGTGATACATGTATTACATAAGGATGCAGTAGATGATATAGAGTACAGTATATACGTATACATATGAGATGAATAATGTAGGGTATGTAAACATTATATTAGGTAGCATTGTTTAAAGTGGCTAGTGATATATTTTACATCATTTCCCATCAATTCCCATTATTAAAGTGGCTGGAGTTGAGTCAGTGTGTTGGCAGCAGCCACTCAATGTTAGTGGTGGCTGTTTAACAGTCTGATGGCCTTGAGATATAATCTGTTTTTCAGTCTGTCGGTCCCAGCTTTGATGCACCTTTACTGACCTTGCCTTCTGGATGATAGCGGGGTGAACAGGCAGTGGCTCGGGTGGTTGTTGTCCTTGATGATCTTTATGGCCTTCCTGTAACATCGGGTGGTGTAGGTGTCCTGGAGGGCAGGTAGCTTGCCCCCGGTGATGCGTTGTGCAGACCTCACTACCCTCTGGAGAGCCTTACCGTTGTGGGCGGAGCAGTTGCCGTACCAGGCGGTGATACAGCCCGCCAGGATGCTCTCGATTGTGCATCTGTAGAAGTTTGTGAGTGCTTTTGGTGACAAGCCGAATTTCTTCAGCCTCCTGAGGTTGAAGAGGCGCTGCTGCGCCTCTTCATGATGCTGTCTGTGTGAGTGGACCGATTCAGTTTGTCTGTGATGTGTATGCCGAGGAACTTCAAACTTACTACTCCACTACTGTTCCATCGATGTGGATAGGGGGGTGTTCCCTCTGCTGTTTCCTGAAGTCCACAATCATCTCCTTAGTTTTGTTGACGTTGAGTGTGAGGTTATTTTCCTGACACCACACTCCGAGGGCCCTCACCTCCTCCCTGTAGGCCGTCTCGTCGTTGTTGGTAATCAAGCCTACCACTGTTGTGTCGTCCGCAAACTTGATGATTGAGTTGGAGGCGTGCGTGGCCACGCAGTCGTGGGTGAACAGGGAGTACAGGAGAGGGCTCAGAACGCACCCTTGTGGGGCCCCAGTGTTGAGGATCAGCGGGGTGGAGATGTTGTTGCCTACCCTCACCACCTGGGGGCGGCCCGTCAGGAAGTCCAGTACCCAGTTGCACAGGGCGGGGTTGAGACCCAGGGTCTCGAGCTTGATGACGAGCTTGGAGGGTACGATGGTGTTGAATGCCGAGCTGTAGTCGATGAACAGCATGAACAGGTATTCCTCTTGTCTGTGGACCTATTTGGGCGGTAAGCAAATTGGAGTGGGTCTAGGGTGTCAGGTAGGGTGGAGGTGATATGGTCCTTGACTAGTCTCTCAAAGCACTTCATGATGACGGAAGTGAGTGCTACGGGGCGGTAGTCGTTTAGCTCAGTTACCTTAGCTTTCTTGGGAACAGGAACAATGGTGGCCCTCTTGAAGCATGTGGGAACAGCAGACTGGTATAGGGATTGATTGAATATGTCCGTGAACACACCGGCCAGCTGGTCTGCGCATGCTCTGAGGGTGCGGCTGGGGATGCCGTCTGGGCCTGCAGCTCTGCGAGGGTTAACACGTTTAAATGTTTTACTCATCTCGGCTGCAGTGAAGGAGAGTCCGCATGTTTTCGTTGCAGGCCGTGTCAGTGGCACTGTATTTTCCTCAAAGCGGGCAAAAAAGTTATTTAGTCTGCCTGGGAGCAAGACATCCTGGTCCGTGACTGGGCTGGTTTTCTTCTTGTAGTCCGTGATTGACTGTAGACCCTGCCACATACCTCTTGTGTCTGAGCCGTTGAATTGAGATTCTACTTTGTCTCTATACTGACGCTTAGCTTGTTTGATAGC
This sequence comes from Oncorhynchus kisutch, assembly GCF_002021735.2. Taxonomy (NCBI): domain Eukaryota; kingdom Metazoa; phylum Chordata; class Actinopteri; order Salmoniformes; family Salmonidae; genus Oncorhynchus; species Oncorhynchus kisutch. The sequence goes on along the minus strand of NC_034184.2, from coordinate 43,854,972 downwards.
CTTGCGGAGGGAATAGCTGCACTGTTTGTATTCGGTCATGTTACCAGTCACCTTGCCCTGATTAAAAGCAGTGGTTCGCACTTTAAGTTTCACACGAATGCTGCCATCAATCCACGGTTTCTGGTTAGGGAATGTTTTAATCGTTGCTATGGGAACGACATCTTCAACGCACGTTCTAATGAACTCGCACACCGAATCAGCGTATTCGTCAATGTTGTTGTCTGACGCAATACGAAACATATCCCAGTCCACGTGATGGAAGCAGTCTTGGAGTGTGGAATCAGCTTGGTCGGACCAGCGTTGGACAGACCTCAGCGTGGGAGCTTCTTGTTTTAGTTTCTGTCTGTAGGCAGGGATCAGGAAAATGGAGTCGTGGTCAGCTTTTCCGAAAGGAGGGCGGGGCAGGGCCTTATATGCGTCGCAGAAGTTAGAGTAACAATGATCCAAAGTTTTGTCAGCCCTGGTTGCGCAATCGATATGCTGATACAATTTAGGGAGTCTTGTTTTCAGATTAGCCTTGTTAAAATCCCCAGCTACAATGAATGCAGCCTCAGGATGTATGGATTCCAGTTTGCAAAGAGTCAAATAAAGTTCGTTCAGAGCCATCGATGTGTCTGCTTGGGGGGGAATATATACGGCTGTGATTATAATCGAAGAGAATTCTCTTGGTAGATAATGCGGTCGACATTTGATTGTGAGGAATTCTAAATCAGGTGAACAGAAGGATTTGAGATCCTGTATGTTTCTGTGATCACACCACGTCTCGTTAGCCATAAGGCATACGCCCCCGCCTCTCTTCTTACCAGAAAGATGTTTGTTTCTGTCGGCGCGATGCGTGGAGAAACCCACTGGCTGCACCGCCTCCGATAGCGTCTCTCCAGTGAGCCATGTTTCCGTGAAGCAAAGAACGTTACAGTCTCTGATGTCCCTCTGGAATGCTACCCGTGCTCGGATTTCATCAACCTTGTTGTCAAGAGACTGGACATTGGCGAGAAGAATGCTAGGGAGTGGTGCACGATGTGCCCGTCTCCGGAGTCTGACCAGAAGACCGCCTCGTTTCCCTCTTTTACTGAGTCGTTTTTTTGGGTCGCCGGCTGGGATCCATTCCGTTGTCCTGGTTGAAAGGCAGAACACAGGATCCATTTCGTGAAAATCATATTCTTGGTCGTACTGATGGTGAGTTGACGCTGATCTTATATTCAGTAGTTCTTCTCGACTGTATGTAATGAAACCTAAGATGACCTGGGGTACTAATGTAAGAAATAACACGTAAAAAAAAAACTGCACAGTTTCCTAGGAACGCGAAGCGAGGTGGCCATCTCTGTCGGCGCCGGAAGTAGGTACATACATACAGTAAGTATGGTGTTCTTTGGATGCAACTCAGCATTCTTTGTCCTCCAAACACGACGAGTTGAGTTTTTACCAAAAAGTTCTATTTTGGTTTCATCTGACCATATGACATTCTCCCAATCCTCTTCTGGATCATCCAAATGCTCTCTAGCAAACTTCAGACGGGCCTGGACATGTACTGGCTTAAGCAGGGGGACACGTCTGGCACTGCAGGATTTGATTCCCTGGCGGCATAGTGTGTTAATGATGGTAGGCTTTGTTACTTTGGTCCCAGCTCTCTGCAGGTCATTCACTAGGTCCCCCTGTGTGTTTCTGGGATGTTTGCTCACCGTTCTTGTGATCATTTTGACCCCATGGGGTGAGATCTTGCGTGGATCCCCAGATCGAGGGAGATTATCAGTGGTCGTGTATGTCTTCCATTTCCTAATAATTGCTCCCACAGTTGATTTCTTCAAACCAAGCTGCTTACCTATTGCAGATTAGGTCTTCCCAGCCTGGTGCAGGTCTACAATTTTGTTTTGGTGTCCTTTTACAGCTCTTTGGTCTTGGCCATAGTGGAGTTTGGAGTGTGACTGTTTGAGGTTGTGGACAGGTGTCTTTTATACTGATAACAAGTTCAAACATGTGCCATTAATACAGGTAACGAGTGGAGGACAGAGGAGCCTCTTAAAGAAGAAGTTACAGGTCTGTGAGAGCCAGAAATCTTGCTTCTTTGTAGGTGACCAATACTTATTTTCCACCATAATTTGCAAATAAATTCATTAAAAATCCCACATTTTGTCTGTCATAGTTGAAGTGTACCTATGATGAAAATTACAGGCCTCTCTCATCTTTTTAAGTGAGAGAACTTGCACAATTGGTGTCTGACTAAATACTTTTTTGCCCCACCTTATATAGGCAGGAGCTACCGAATGTCATTTTTTGATGAGTTTGGACATTTACAAGCGAATGTGAAAGAGACACACTGTGCAACTGAACAAAGTTTTGACACATGATTGTCTGAAGGAAGAACACTACTGGCTCTGGAGCAGCATGTGTACATATAGTGTCTATGTGGAGTCTGGAGTCACTTGGGCAACGGGCCTGCCTGCTCTGCTAGGAGAAGATGGGAGAGGAGCAGAGGGACCGAGAACTAATGCTCTTATTTCATTTCTGTTCGGCATCAGACTCATTCTGTGCTTCAGTTTGTCATTACTGAGACGTGGTTAAGGAAGAGTGTTTTGAGTACTATTGTTAACCTTGCTGGTTATAACCTTTTTTGGGTGTTGTGACGTGACTATCATAAATGCGATGACTGTTATCTTATCAAATCAATAAACTATGTTTAATTATTAGTGATTAAATTAATCATATAACAATTAACTCATTAACAATTGTGATAAGGTGCGTCTCGGTGAGAGGTGTAGGAGTCAGGCGCAGGAGAGCAGGGATTTCTGAGAAGCGTGTTTAATATAGATATATGTATACATAGTCCACCAATACAAAATTGGCCCAGATAAATATCCAAACTACACTCTCGAAGGAACGGAAACTCGTGTCAATGTACGGAGGAACAACCACAGTTCCGACACTACATACACATAAGTAAATGCAAAAACAATAAACAGCATAGAATACCGAACGCAAATACCCACAAACTTAATCCTGCACGAATTAAGGCAGGCAACAGGTGCCCTATATACCCACAGAAATAAAAGCAATTGAAACCAGGTGTGAAAAGGAACACAACCAAAAACAACCAGAAAAGGAAAAAGGGAACGGTAGTGGCTAGTAAACTGGCGACGCCGAGCGCCGCCCGAACAGGGAGAGGAGTTACCTTCGGTAGAAGTCGTGACAACAATATTGGGACACCACGGGAAAAAGGTTACCGTTTCTGGAATTAACTCAAGAATATCAGAATATATAGTTATCATATTATTCATCCATTAATTATTATTACCTCATATCAGTCTCGTTCTGAGCTTCGATTACTTCAAATCTGCATGAACCCTAGTCTAAATGATGATTCAGCGATACCCAAATTGGCTTTATAATTTATTTACTGACTAACTCAATAATCACGCAGAATTACATAAACACACACACACAGGATAGATTATACACTACCGTTCAAATATTTGGGGTCACTTAGAAATGTCCTTGTTTTTGAAAGAGAAACACATTGTTTGTCCATTAAAATAACATTATATTGATGAAAAATACAATGTAGACATTGTTAATGTCATAAATTACTAATGTAGCTGGAAAACGGCAGATTTTAAATGGAATATCTACATACAGTTGAAGTCGGAAGTTTACATACACTTTAACAAAATACATATAAACTCAGTTTTTCACAATTCCTGACATTTAATCCAAGTAAAAATTCCCTGTCTTAGGTCAGTTAGGATCCCCACTTTTTTGAAGAATGTGAAATGTCAGAATAATAGTAGAGAGAGTGATTTATTTCAGCTTTAATTTCTTTCAGCACATTCCCAGTGGGTCAGAAGTCTACATACACTCAATTAGTATTTGGTAGCATTGCCTCTACATGTTTTAACTTCGGTCAAATGTTTTGGGTAGCCTTCCACAAGCTTCCCACAATAAATTGGGTGGATTTTGGCCCATTCTTCATGACAGAGCTGGTGTAACTGAGTGAGGTTTGTAGGCCTCCTTGCTCGCACATGCTTTTTCAGATCTGCCCACAAATTTTCTATAGGATTGAGGTCAGGCTTTGTGATGGCCAACCCAATACCTTGACTTTGTTACCCTTAAGCCAATTTGCCACAACTTTGGAAGTATGTTTGGGGTCAATGTCCATTTGGAAGACCCATTTGCGACCAAGCTTTAACTTCCTGACTGATGTCTTGAGATGTTGCTCAATATATCCACATAATTTTCCTACCTCATGATGCCATCTATTTTGTGAAGTGCAACAGTCCATCCTGCAGCAAAGCACCAACACAACATGATGCTGCTACCCCCGTGATTCACGGTTGGGATGTTGTTCTTCGGCTTGCAATCCTCCCCCTTTTTCCTCCAAACAAAACAATGGTCATTATGGCCAAACAGTTCTATTTTTGTTTCATCAGACCAGAGGACATTTCTCCAAAAAGCACGATCTTTGTCCCCATGTGCAGTTGCAAACCATAGTCTGGGTTTTTTATGGCGATTTTGGAGCAGTGGCTTCTTCCTTGGTGAGTGGCCTTTCAGATTATGTCGATAAAGGACTCGTTTTACTGTGAATATAGATACTTTTGTACCTGGTTCCTTCAGCATCTTTACAAGGTACTTTGCTGTTGTTCTGGGATTGAATTGCACTTTTCGCATCAAAATACGTTAATCTCTAGGAGACACAACGGGTCTCCTTCCTGAGTGGTATGACGGCTGTGTGGTCCCATGATGTTTATACTTTAAACGTCTGGAATTGTGACACAGTGAATTATAAGTGAAATAATCTGTCTGTAAATAATTGTTGGAAATTATTATATGTTTCATGCACAAATTAGGTGTTCTAACCAACTTTGCAGAAGTATATTTTGTTAACAAGAAATTTGTGGAGTTGTTTAATAATGAGTTTTAATGACTCCAACCTAAGTGTACGTAAACATTTTTGTCCATTAAAATAACATCGAAATGATCATAAATACAGTGTAGACATTGTTAATGTTGTAAATGACTATTGTAGATGGAAACGGATGATTCTTTATGGAATATCTACATAGGTGTACAGAGCCCCATTATCAGCAACCATCTGTCCTCTGTTCCAATGGCATGTTGTGTTAGCTAATCCAAGTTTATCATTTTAAAAGGCTAATTGATCATTAGAAAACCCTTTTGCAAATATGTTAGCACAGCTGAAAACTGTTGTTCTGATTAAAGAAGCAATAAAACTGGCCTTTTTAGACTAGTTGAGTATCAGGAGCATCAGCATTTGTGGGTTCGATTACAGGCTCAAAATGGCCAGAAACAAAGGACTTTCTTCTGAAACTCATCAGTCTATTCTTGTTCTGAGAAATGAAAGTCATTCCATGTGAGAAATTGCCAATAGACTGAAAATCTCGTACAACGCTGTGTCCTACTCCCTTCACAGAACAGCGCAAACTGGTCCTAACCAGCATAGAAAGAGGAGTGGGAGGCCCCGGTGCACAAGAGCCAGAGGACATGTACATTAGAGTGTCTAGTTTGAGAAACAGACGGCTCACAAGTCCTCAACTGGCAGCTTCATTAAATAGTACCCGCAAAACACCAGTCTCAACGTCAGCAGTATTTGAACTGGCTAGCCAACTAACTTAATGTTTGCTAGCTAGCTAGCTAGCTAACAAGCTAGAAATGAACCAAAACGTTGTTTAGAAAGTAGCTTTTAGTTCCCTCGTTTGCTCGATTGACATATACTAAATTCATTTTTAAACGGATGGGTTTATTGGTGTTAAAATACACCAGTTATGCTATTTAGGGCCAACAGGCTACTGATGTCATGTAGCCGGTCATTTGTGTGTTTAAACTTTCTTCATAAAGACAATATCAAGTTTGATGTCGAACGACTATAGAATGTGGATGTCACTGCAACAACTGACATGTCGATAGATGTAGTATAAACCAGCCTTTGGTCTTGAAATCTTTGGTTGTTTAGTACACTACCGTACTCACTCTGTTTAGCACATGGCCTCATATGTGAGTCATTAAAGAGATGGGTTAAAGCTTAAGAGGGTGTGAACCATGCTGAATGGGTGTAGAAAAAGAAGAGCTCTCCAGTAGGTGTACCAAACAATTCAAGGGACATTTTCTCTAAAGTGGGGTTACAGGTTTCTCAACTTTCATAGCAGAATTATTTTCCCATTGTTCCTCAACTGTAGTGTATGATATAAAATAGTTTAGCTCTGAGTTTCTACTTTTATCCAATGTAAAACATACAATTTCAAATTTTGCTACATAAGACTGAATCGAGCCGGTCCATCACGTATGATAAACATTAGAAATATGATGGCCATGGCTCATTTATGCAAAAAAGAGCTTGATTGTAATCTCATTTACTTGTGTGGCTGCCAGCCAAATTGCATTGCACTTCTGTTTTCATCTGATGAAAATGAAGCAATTTTCTTCCGAATGTGTTGCACTAATGCATTTTCTATGAAGGAAAACTATGGTTGCATGTCCCTGACCACTGCAATGAGGAAGAAAAAACACGACTTTCAATATAAATAGTGACCCCTTGCCAATACACAGCAGGACTCACCTGCTCCCGCTTTCTTCCATTGTGCTATTTACAAACAAACACATGACTGGCTAAACTGTTCTAGGGAACTATGGTAAGCTTCATATTCATACAGTTAAAATGTAGAATGCAATCTTCTTTATCTTCTAACGTTTTGCACATGTTGACTGCATGTATTTAAAAAGTAGCTACAAATATTCATTCATTGAACGGTATTGACTGTATTGAAAAACCATCCCGTGGCTACTTCCAAATACCCCGGTATACAGTACACCGCCCAAGCCTACATCCCGTTACACACAAACACATCTCGCTTGCCTGGGATGTGTGTGTTTGTGAGAAGGGTTTCTTTACAACTCCCTATAGAGTCAATCTCTTTATTAGTGGGCAGCACATTCACTGGCTCTGAGGCTGGCTGATGCTGGCTGTGGCTGTGAGGGGCTGAGGAGAGCATGAGGGAGCATATAAAGACGATGATTGTTGCCCTGCATTTCTCCTGAGCTCTTTAAACCAGGCTCCTGACCTCCCTTCCTGGCACTGAGCTCAGCGTCTACTGGGCCCAAAATGGCTCCAGTTCAGATCCCAAAGCCCCAGTTGCACCACTTACAGCAATCACAGCACATTATTGGGAATTCAATAAAAATAATTTCCTGGGGATTGGGGAGGTGGGAGAGCCACTAAAAATAGGGAGGGTGGGAACGGGGGAAAGTATGGTTTCTGGACCCTGTGATATGACCGCACAGTGACCACTAATGGACACTGCTCGCTCTGAATCGGAATCCTGGTTTGATTTGTGAGGGTTTAGGGTCGTTAAGACTCCATTCCTTTGAATCCCGGGACCTAGTACCACTCGTCCACTCTACCCCTCCACCCTTCTATACCTCCACCCGCTGTCAGATGACCTCTCCTCAATCTTACTCTGTGGACCCTAGCCAGAGGTTAAGGAAGTGGGGTGTCCCTAGGGCCTAGAGCCACAGTAGGGGCTCCCAGAAATACAGGGGTCAAACTGTTTTTGGGAGGGAATGACCCCAACACCCCACCCTGTATTCTATGGAAAGGTTAAGACAATTAAGGGCTCTTTTCAATCTTTATCGCTGAAGCGTTACAAATTGCATGATAGAAATTGTAAAGGTAATTTCCGATTGAGCTGACAAATCAGCGTTTACCATGAATGCAGTCTAAACATTGCCTCCAAATTTCAACCACGCTGTAAATGCTGAACTTCTGCGATACGGATTGAATAGAGCCCTAAGCCAGTACTGAGACTACAATGCTCAAAACACATAATAGGGGATTCACGGATGTGATTTTTGTAATAGACGTGCCTCCACTGCAGTGCTGTGACCAATCCATTGAGCATGTGTAATCACGGACGCTATGTGAGTATTAGAGCTGCTATTGGAGCCTCTCTCACCATTTGAATCTTTTTGGAAGGCAACAGCTCAACACCACCAGCTGTTTCAAATTTTTCTTCCAAATGTCCCCTTCCCCCCTTCCTCCTTCATCCTTCCCCATCACCACGTACACCACCACTCCCTCCATCCCCCCCCCCACACTCAACACTGTTCACGTGCGAGCTGCCAGGGAGTGTACCTGATCCCCTGGATCACAGGAAGGGTGGGGGTGAACAGAGCACATTTGATTGGCCTGCCACTGGAATTGGTGGTGTAGTGTGGTGATTGAATTGGCTGATGCCCTGCACCCACACTACTACTCCCATCGAACTAACAGACTAACTTCCACAGAAATGTGGACTTATTTTTCCATACAATATTCACAGTGTGTGTCAGTGGAGGTGAGCCCATCACACACCAGTTCCTTCGAACAGGGGGGCTGTTGAGCTAGGTAGTGGGGGGGTGTTCTGGTTGTCCAATATCCACTTAACTGCTGACAAGGAAAAACACTACTTAAGGCTGTTTTCTCTGGGTTTATTGGGTAAACACACAAGTAAACAACTAACAAATACAGCTAGCATGAGCTGAACATTGCTCTCTCTGTGTAGAGCATGTAAATGTCTGAAAGAGCTCTCTCTCTCTCTCTATTCTGCAAGCAGCCAATAACAGGGCAGTCTCACCAACGGATGCAGGCTTTAAAAAGAGTCTGTCTCTAAATATGTTCTGCTCGCAGAGGTGAGAGGGAGACCATGTGTGGGCTGCTGAAGTGTAACCTAGTAAAAATAAAGCCTTAAAAGCATGCACTGTAATAGTTGTGTTTACTGTGCGTGTATGGCTGTGTATTATGTGTGTTTGTGTATGTTTCATTCGTTCATTTTGAGCACAGATCAATGTCGTCCTCTGTATCCAGCCATTCACAGATTCCATTACGTTCTGTCATTGTGTCAGTGAGACTGAGATTGATACTGTACTGTATACTATAGCACACCACACATTCTGTGGACCTTCCACCGCTGCCATACAGCAACAAACACTCACAGATACACAGAAACGAGCACATTAGCACACACGCCAAAAGCCACTCATTCCAGTATGCAGCCTCCACATCCACACAGACACACACGATTCTATTCCATGTAAAGTTTCTCCCACATATTCAAAACTTGTGCACATTTGTACCTTTGCATATTTGCCTTATACTGAGCGCGAACATTTCAAGTTGAAGTCCGAAGTCTGTGATTTTCTCGGTTGGAACACGGCAGCGGCACACAAAGAATCTGTTCAGGATATCTGCTCAGTGCTCGGGGAGAAAGAAAGATAAACAAACATCCTTTGGAGGAGATGAAAGAGAGCTCGAGTGATTAAGGAGATGGAGGGAGAGAGGGATGAAGGGAGGGAGCTAGGAATAAGATCTGACCCTGGTTATGTGGGTGAGATAGAGGTGCTTTATGGCAGAGAGGGTGTGGGGCACTCATCCTTAACCCAGCCTACGGGCTCTATACATCAGGACTATATATAGGACTAATAAATCACAGACTCAACGTTTACTGTAAAATGCCTCGGGGCTTATTGTCGAAAGAACTGTCAACAGGGACAGCCAAGAGGTGATAAGATTGACTCATCAATGAATGTTTGTCTTGAGTTAACTGTACCAGACAAAAGGTTATATGAGAGTTTCTTTATAGCAAGGAGGGGTTCATGGTGTGTGTACTGTGTAGAGGTGTTGTAGTACAAAGGGTCAGCAGGGTAAATAGCACCACAAGCTTGGCTTACATCATATACTATAAAACCAAGAATGCACTCATGCTTGTTCTGGAGACGAGCAAATAGGGGTAATCTACTCCCTTTTTCTCTCTCCCTCTCTTTCTATCCCTGTTTTGTATCTTTTTTTTTCATTCTCTCCCCCTGAGGCATGAGTGGGATTGAGCTCGATCAGTCTGTCCTGCTGCAGCCAATCAGAACAGTCCTTTGTTCTCTGCAGAATTGTATGTTTTGTGTTATGTGGACCACACAATAGGGATGAATATTTTCCCAAAAATCTACCAAGATTCAATACCGGGAATAATTCATATTTATCCAGAGAATGCCGGAAATACTGCAAAAATCAGAAGTGCCCATTTAAAGCGTTTAAAACCAAGATATGGTCAATATGTCAAAGTTCCCCCAAAGTAAGATTGTCGCTGCGCCACATTGCCACCTTGGTTGCGCCACAATCTAAAGATTTCACGGGAAGTTAAACTGAAATGTATTAATGTTAGAGTAACTTTCTTCAGGCTAGGTCCCTTTTTCAGAATTTCTGCCTGACTGACGTGTCCAAAGTAAACTGCCTGTTAGTCAGGCCCAGAAGCCAGAATATGCATATAATGGTACCATTGGATAGAAAACACTTTGAAGTTTGTAGAAGGCAATGCTCTTTCAATGGAAAGCTATGGGTCGGGTCCTATGTAATTCCAGCTCCCAGATTGCAATTCCTATGGCTTCCAATAGATGTCAAGAGTCTTTCTGTATGATATATTATAGTTTATTTACATTTTAGGGTACCTGAGGATTAAATAGAAACATAGTTTGACTTGTTAAACAAAGTCTAGCGGTAGCTTTTTTGATTCCTTTGTCTGCATGTTGAACGAGTGGATTACAGAAATCGATGGCGCCAACTAAACAGACTTTTTGGGATATAAAGAAGGATGTTATCTAACAAAACAACCCTTGATGTTGTAGCTGGGACCCTTGGGATTGCAAACAGAGGAAGATTTTCAGAAAGTAAGTGATTATTTAATTGCTATTTCAGATTTTAAGAAGCCTGTGCTGGTTGAAAAATACGTTGATGTGGGGTGTCATCCTCAAACAATCGCATGGTATGCTTTCGCTGTAAAGCCTATCATAAATTGGACAATGTAGTTAGATTAACAATAATTTAAGCTTTTAACCGATATAAGATACTTGTATGTTCATAAATGTTTAATATTACTATTATTTATTTGAATTGCACTCCCTCCAATTTCACCGGAAGTTGTCGACAGGTGTCCCGCTAGCGGGACGCCTAGCCTTAAGAAGTTTGATAACCGATGACATTATTGTAAATTGTAAAACGGGTTGTTCATAAATTCTGAGTATTATCATGTTCCTCAATTAATTCAGAGAGCACAGAGCACACCCTGAGTAGGCTATAGCATTGTCGAATCATACAAACTTTTTAACGGCAGTCAAACAAAGGTCTAAAGACCAAAGTTGCTTAGCTTGCTAGATAACATCCAACGAATGACAGAATATCTCAACACAAGTTCTCAACACCAATTAAAATTAAATAGCCTACCGTTTTCTAGAAATCTGGCTTTTTTTCAGGTTCGGGCACGAGCCAGGCCTCGAGCTCCAGCTCACCAGGCTTGGGTTGGACTGGGATCAAATTTTCAGTACTAATGAGAACTCTAAACTGCATTCGGGGTTCCTGTGAAGTCTGGCAGTGTCAATAATATTCTAAGCTAACATATGGAATTGTTTTAAAATGGTCATACCATGAATCATTAACTATTTGATTTGGAATTTCAGGACCCCTCTAACAAAATTATTTGATTAAATATTTAATTTGGCCTTTACCACTAAAGTCTGTAGAAACGCATTGAGTAACACATTCATAAATGGCTACAAATACAGTAAAAATGAATAAATCATAAGGATTAAGGTTTGAAAGATCTGTCCTATATCTAGGAGATATGTGAGCAACCAGCTCGATTCTGTCTTATGTAGCAAAATTTGAATGTTTTATTTATTTTTTACATTGGATAAAAGTAGAGACTCAGAGCTAGAACATTGTATATCACACGCTACAGTTGAGGATAAATGAGAAAGTAATTCTGGTTTTGGTAAACCTGATGTTCAAATCTGATGTTTTGGTAAACCTACTGGAGAGCTCTTCTTTGTCTACACCAGGGCTGCCCAACCCTCTTCCTGGAGATCTACTGTCCTGTAGGTTTTCAGTCCAACCCTAATTTAGTATATCTGATTAAGCTAGTTAAGGTCTTGTTGAGCAGCTAGTTAGTATAATCTGGTGTGTTCAATTAGGGTTGGACTGAAAACCCACAGGTTTTTCAGCATTTTTCACACCTTCTGAAGCCTTAGTCGCACCCATCTCTTTAAGGACTTGCATGAGAGGCCATGTACTGAACAAATAAAGATTTCAAGATTAAAGGCTGATTTATACTACGTCTATATACAGTTGTCGCAGTGACATCATGAACCTTCTATTGTTGTACGACATCAAACTTGTCGTTGTCATTTTGAAACAGTATCAACACAAAAACCACAGGCTGCATGACATCAGCAACCTGGTGGTCCAAAATAGCATAACTAGTGTATTTTAACACCAGTAAACCCACCCGTTTAAAAAGGAATTTAGTATATATCAATCTAGCAAACCAGGCTACCTAAAAGCAACTTTCTAAACAATGTTTTGGTTAGTTTGTAGCTTGTTAGCTAGCTAGCTAATGTTAAGTTAGCTGGCTAGGCAGTTCAAATGATGATCATATCATATAGCTGACAACGTCTTCATTTTAGCTGATTTGTCTTCATTATTACAGGAAAATAAACTCACAACAAGATCCTTATTTACAAGTTAATGGCAAGCCAATTGCAGAAAATAGCTTACGGGTGTGAGTGTGACGAAATAAAAGCAGGGCATTCTTCCGTACAATTTTTGAACTTGGACACTGTCTCATTGGCCTAACCCTATATCCTAATTTAACTTTATGTTCTTCACATTACCATCTCCGGAAAACACAAAATCAACTTTTATTTGTCACATACACAGGATACAGAAGGTGTAGTGAAAAAGGTTACTTGCATAGTGGAGTCTTTTGTTTAGACATGTAGCTAGCTAGCTAAACACTGAACAACAACTCCAACTCATACCATTACTACCTTGCATGAATCTACAGGTAGCAAACCAACCAGGTTCAATGTTAGCTAGCTAGCTAACATTAGGTTATAACTTGCAATGCAAATGAGATACAAATAATATTACTACACAGATCATATACGTAACGTTAGCTAGCGAGCCAGCCAGCTAACGTTAGCTAGCTAGCCAACAGTATGCTTTAACTTTAAATGAAAATAACTTTCTAACACAATTAGAAATGTATAATATTTGAAAATGTAGCTAGCTGTCACGCCTTGGTCTTAGTATTTTTGTGTTTTCTTAAATTTCTTGTTCAGGCCAGGGTGTGACATGGGTTTATGTTATTGTATTTTCGTATTGGGGTTTGTAGTATTTGGGATCGCGGCTGATTAGGGGTGTTGTATAGGCTTGGCTGCCTGAGGCGGTTCTCAATCAGGAGTCAGGTGCTTCTCGTTGCCTCTGATTGGGAACCGTATTTAGGTAGCCTGAGTTCGCTTTGTCTTTCGTGGGTGATTGTTCCTGTCTCTGTGTAGTTTCACCAGATAGGCTGTAATTAGGTTTCACGTTCCGTTTGTTGTTTTTGTATTTATTATAAGTTATTTCATGTATCGTCACTTTTCTTCATTAAAGACATGAGTAACCACCACGCTGCATTTCGGTCCTCTCTTTCAACAAACGAAGAACGCCGTTACACTAGCTAGACGATCTTACCTGTAGACATGGACGGACACTTCTCCCTCTCTGTCACAGATGCCATGTTGGTCTTAGTTTAAAGATGTAATCCGCAGAAGTTGTTTTATAACAGCCTTGTGTTTTCTCATTTCAACTCCCTCTGCATATTTGCAATCCATGATTTTCCTTAGCTATCATACTATAATTCCACCGGGCATTCCACTGAATTCAAAACTCGGTCCTCCAGAAAGTGGAGAGCAACACTTTTGCAGTTCTACTACGTGATATCTTTTTTTTTTAAGCGGTGTTAGAAAGGATTACCTACACATACTGACCAGCTCATGTTATAGACAGAAGCGTGATACATGGAAGACCAATCTAAACTCATCTGTCGGCATGTCCAGCCCATCCATTATCTCAGCCAATCATGGCAAATTATATTAGTATTTACATATGGCATACAAGTTTAAGACACATGCAAGTTGACCAGCATCCAGGAGTCGCCTCTTCACTGTTGTCGTTGAGACTGGTGTTTTGCGGGTACTATTTAATGAAGCTGCCAGTTGAGGATTTGTGAGGCGTCTGTTTCTCAAACTAGACACTCTAATGTACTTGTCCTCCTGCTCAATTGTGCACCAGGGCCTCACACTCCTCTTTCTATTCTGGTTAGAACCCGTTTGCGCTGTTCTGTGAAGGGAGTAGGACACAGCGTTGTACGAGATCTTCAGTTTCTTGGCAATTTCTCGCATGGAATTGCCTTCATTTCCCACAACAAGAATAGACTGATAAGTTTCAGAAGAAAGTTCTTTGTTTCTGGCCATTTTGAGCCTGTAATCGAACCCACAAATGCTGATGTTCCAGATAAAAAAAAGGGCAGTTTTATTGCTTCTTTAATCAGTGCAACAATTTTCAGCTGTGCTAACATAATTGCAAAAGGGTTTTCTAATGATCAATTACTCTTTTAAAATTCTAAACTTGGATTAGCTAACACAGCGTGCCATTGGAACAGAGGAGTGATGGTTGCTGGTAATGGAACTCTGTACGCCTATGTACTGTAGTTAATTCCATTAAAAAGTAATTTACAACATTAACAATGTCTACACTGTATTTCTGATCAATTGTATGTTATTTTAATGGACAAAAAAATGGCTTTTCTTTCAAAAACAAGGACATTTCGAAGTGACCCCAAACTTTTGAAAGACAGTGTATATATAAGTATATATATTTTTGGACACATATTTAACCCCTTATTTTGGTTGTCATAAAACTACCGACATACTTCAATTCATTTACATGGGTTACCTTCAGACGAGTCGTGGAGCAAAACAGAGAACATGTTCGTGAGAGTATCATCTTTCCATAGAGTGGTCAACATTAGTTTATGGCCAAACCGTTCAGAAGCTACTGACGTTTTTGTGAGAACACCTGATTTTCGGGATGTCTCATAATCAGTCAAACGGCGCTGTAGCTCGGCCACCTGTAGCTCTGCCTCCTGCGGATACGGAAGGCCGACATAGGCGGATGCGGTGGATTAAGACGCAGCCCATGCAACAACAAAAAAGATAGCGCTAGCTTAAACTAATGGATTTTTTTGAGATTTGTTCATTATGTTACTTAGAGTAACGCACGGGTGCTCTTAAGGACTAATGTGCTCTTGTTGAACATGCAGAGTACATGCTCTGTCTCCCTTTCTCTTCTCCAATCCATATCTTCTTAAGCACTTATTCTTTTCCTATCATTGGTTGGATTCCCCCTCTCTTTTTTTAATGCTCTGCTGCCTTTCATTCTCTCCAATGGTGATTGCTGTCTGTTTTTAGAGGGCCCAGCAATAGCTCCCTACAGTGGTGGGGGTGCTGTAATACTTTACAGATGTGTGCATGTGTGTGGGGAGGGAGGGTGAGAGTGATTGTGTGTGTGTGTGTGTGTGTGCACACATTTGCGTGTTTATATGGTTCTGTGTGACTGTATGCTCAGCCATATATGTGCGGGAGTCATGATGGTTTACAGCGGTGTGTTACACTGTTTACGAGCAGGCTTATGACATAGAGAACTCTCCTAAATCAATGCTGCAGGTCTTATCTCTCTACCTTACACACACACACGCACACCGCATTCACTCCCTCGCCTGAAAGAGGCTACCTGCAGACCAGGGAGTGTGTGTTACCTGCCAAACCCTCCCTTCCACCTTTCCTCACACACTACACTCCCCTTTGCCTTCCCACACACACTCTCCCTCACTCATACAGAGGGCATTAAGCCACACACTCCTACTGAACCAAACTATGGAGGAGTTACCCTGCAGGCTGTGTCTGCAACACAGGACTCAACCTGCCTCCACTTATTAGCCAATCAAAATTCTGTCAGAATCCCACATAATCCTTTATAAATCCCCTATAACCCCTTTATAAACACTCTAGGAGTTCACTTCATGCTCTACTCTGAATTTACCACTGCCTGAGACAAGGGATAAATGTCCACATTCAGATGAAACACAGGCTAGGCCCAGGCAGTCACAGACACAGGCAGGCACAGTCCTGCTTTATCTGGGTCACTGTGTTATTGGGAGTGGGTGAGGACACACTTGTAGAATGGATGCACTAGATATACATCATTCTCTGATATGAGTGAGGCCAGGAGTTTTCCCTATGTACTGGCAAGTGTAGGGATACACTGATATGGGACACTGGAGGAACTGGATGTGCTTTGTGTCATGAGTAAGGGGCCAGGAGTTTTCCCTGACCATGTGACCTAATCAGGGAAAACTCCAGGGTACACAGTAATTGTAGGATTTGTGAAGGGCCAAGAGTTTTACTAAAGGGTCCTTGATGAGGATTCCTTGGTAAGCCTACTGTAACCTCACTTCCCTCTCTCTGGTTACCTGTGTCCCTGGCTGTGCTCCAGTCTGGCCTGCCTGCAGGATTAGGTGTCTGTCAGTGCCTGGAGCTCCATTCACTCCCCCACCTCCGCCTCCTCCCCACGGTGAAACACAGAGACTTGCACTGATTACACAGGACAGGACCTGCTGGAAACACACACACACACATTTTCAGGCACAACCACACACGCACACGCGCACACACACTCTTGCAAAACTACACCCTATCCCTCTCCCTCAACTCCACACATGGACACACATTCACACACACTTCGAGGAAACTCTCATCGTTTTAGGCACATGAAAAGATATACACTCTCCGTAAATTGTATTCCATTTCAAACAGTGTCCAGTCATAAATGGTATTGTTTTCAGGGTCCAGGTTGACAGTCTCAAAGAGGGTTGTAAATAAAGGACATAGCCTGAACTGTTCAAAATACTTTTTTGTGTGTCAAATCAGGTGGTCTGGATGACTATTTTAGACGCTTATGTCATATGCATTACCGTCTCTATTCTAAGAGCCCAGGGTGAATTTCTGACGCATGTTGGCAATCCAACAGAGAGGGAGAATTAGAAACAGACTGGGGGAAAATGGATTGTGTGTGTGAGACAGAGAGAGGGGGGAGGGGGGAGGGAGAGAACTTTCTGTTCCTCTGTCTGTCCAGTGATAGAGAGAAAGAGGAAAACAGAGAAAGAGCCCTCTCTTCAGAGGGAAAGAGAAACAGGGAAAGAGAAAGACTGCTGACCCAGTTCCTGGCCCTGTTATCTCTGCAGGATTTGCACCTCAGAATTTTCACCTGTTGTTCCCATTTATTTCTATTGGGCGGATCAAGTGCCATTGGAGCCCAGCATGTCACAAATCTCACAATATCCCACATAGGCCTAACTTCCTCTAGTTTCTCTCCAGCACTATGAATGGGTGGAGTGTGAATCAAAAGAGCTGTAAATCGTCCATGGATATGTGCATCTGCATGGCAGAGAACTGATCCAGGGTGTGGGTGAATGTGTGTGTGTGTGTGTGTGTGTGTGCATCTCCATGGCTTACAGTTGATCCAGAGGAAGGGAGAGACGGAAAGATGGAGAGGGGGAGAGAAGGAAGGAAAGGAGAGAGGTGCTTCAGGCTCTGCATTGTGTGTCTCTGGCTCCCCCCGTGGGACTGCTGGGGTTTCACTCAGGCATGCGTGTCCGTTTGTCATCAGTTTTATCTGACAGTCATTACACAAATGGAGGCCAGATGCCCTGGAGCCATCCCACACAAAGTGAATTTGTGCAGCATCCACAGAAAGAAGACCTAATTACATAACACCAGTTTCTCTCCACGGAACAGCGGAGCTCCCACCAGGTTTACCTAATTCAAGAGAGCAGGATGCTACAGTGACAATCCAGACACACACAGATACACACACGAATAAAGCATCCTGTCGGGCTGTATCACCGCCTGGTATGGCAACTTCGCCGCCTGCAACCGCAGGGCCCTCCAGAGGGTGGTGCGGTCTGCCCAACACATCACCGGGGGCAAACTACCTGCCCTACAAGACACTGACAACACCCGATGTCACAAGAAGGCCAAAAAGATCATCAAGGACAACAACCACCTGAGCCACTGCCTGTTCACCCCGCTATCATCCAGAAGGCATGGCCAATACAGGTGCATCAAAGCTCGGACCGAGAGACGGAAAAACTACTTCTATCTCAAGGCCATCCGACTGTTAAATAGCCATCAGTAGCACGTTTGAGGCGAGTGCCCTATGTACATAGACTTAAAATCACTGGCCACTTGGCCACTTTAATAATGGAACACTGGTCACTTCAAAAATGTTTACATTTTTGCATTACTCATCTCATGTGTATATACTGTATTATATTATATTCTACTGTATCTTAGTCTATGCCGCTCCAACATTGCTCGTTCAAATATTTATATATTCTTAATTCCATTTCTTTACTTTGGATTTGTGTGTATTGTTGTGAAATTATTAGATATTACTTGTTAGATATTACTGCACTGTTGGAGCTAGAAACACTAGCATTACGCTACACCTGCAATAATATCTGCTAAACATGTGTATGTGACCAATAAAATGTTATTTTATTTGACCTACACACACACACACACACGCGCACACACACACGCACGCACGCACACACACACACACACACACACACATATACACACACACACACACACACACACACACACACACACATGCGCAAACACGTTTGTTTTACTATCCTTGTGGGGACAAAACAATTGATTTACATTCAAAATCCTATTTTCCCTAACCCTAATGTGAACATCTAGCACCCCAAAGGTTGCGTGTTTGAATCTCATCACAAACAAGTACTTGCAAGTACTTACTACTTTTTAGCTACTTTGCAAATACTTAACAGATTAGCTAACCCTTCCCCTCCTTTAACCTAACTCCTTTTTTAAAACGTTAAACCTTTATTTAACCAGGCAAGTCAGTTAAGAACAAATTCTTATTTTCAATGACGGCCTAGGAACAGTGGGTTAACTGACTGTTCAGGGGCAGAACAACAGATGTGTACCTTGTCAGCTCTGGGATTTGAACTTGCAACCTTTCGGTTACTAGTCCAACACTCTAACCACTAGGCTACCCTACCGCCCCATTTTACCCTAACCCCAACCCTTACATTAACCCTAACCCCTAGCCTAGCTAATGTTAGCCACCTAACTAATGCTAGCGCTAGCCACAACAAATAGCAGTTTGTAACATATCATACGTATTGCAAATTCATAACATATCATATGAATTGTAATTCGTAACTGTTAGAGGAATTTAGTTCTTATGCGTTAATTAACCAATTCAATTAAAACACTCTGTCCATTTCTAAGAATTTGTAAGGTTCTTATTTGCATAAAATGAACAGAGACCAGCCACCAAAATTTATTTGGTTTATTCTCGAAAGCTCTGAACATAATCACATGTACATTAGTTTATATATCACACATAGCGTCATGTCATACGAAATGTCCCTCCTTCTCTTGGACAACAACGAAGCTGCTTTTCAATTCAATTCCAACACATGCATATTGCTTATCTTCTGCTGCCACATGTTACACAATCTACTGCACGCCCAACGGTTTCTCCCCACCCTGGTTGGGGACCAGACATCTTTCCTGTTGTTAGTTTCACTGTGATCACAAGTTGTCTGTTGACCCTTCCTCTTGGCCTATGCACCAACATATTCTTCAACAGACAGCATATAACTCTGTTAGTTGTAACTCTTCGCCAAATGTATACATTATTTAGTCATTATTGATAAAAAATCCTTCAACAGTAACATATCATACGAAATATACTGTAAGATGGACATCCACAAATGAATGCATACCATACAAACGTACCATATCCTACCAAATGGAGGGAGACAGATATACATTTATTATGTTACGTTTATCCTAGGGTGAAAACTAACCCTAACCTTATGCCTAATATAACCCTAACCTAACTCTAATCCCTGACTCTAATTCTCACCAGAACCCTAATTGTAACCCTAACCCTAAACCTTACCCCTGAGCCTAAAATAGCCTTTTTTTCTTGTGGGGAACGGCGAAATGCACAATGTTTCTTGTTTTACTATCCTCGTGAGGACTTCTGGTTCCTACAAGGATAGTAAAACCAAAACCACAAACACACACAACATAGAGATGCAGTGATGTAGTGACGGGGAAATGGAACACAATTAGTTTGATACTTTGGGGAAAACGACGCCTAAGCAGCTGAGTACATGGACTCATGGGCCAAGAATAGACCGAGGGAATAGAGAGAGAGAGGGGGGAAAAGTGCACTGTCACTGAAACCACAGCACAACGCCTTTCCTAGATCTAGACATACAAAATAACCATCACTAACAGGACAGAGAAACAGAGAGAGAAAGAGGGGGGGGGGGGGGGGGGGGGGGGGACAGAGCGAAATTGAGATAGAACTAACAGGAGAGATGCCGAAGTTGGTGGGGTAATCTGATTGGTTGCCCCCATGGACTGATTGGTGTTGATTGGTTCTTCAGCAGGAGACCCGGTCAATCGGTCTATTTCCGTGGCAACGGGAATTGTTATGAGAACAGTTTGTCCTCTGATGTCATCATGCTTCACATGGCTGGGCTGTCAGCCACACCAGCGGTTAGCTTCGGGTGCTGCTCCATCCAAACCGCCCCATACACACACGGTTAATGCTAAATGGTATTAGGGTTATGGTAAGGGTAGGAGTTAAGGTTAGGGTTAGGGTTTACTTCTCACTAATACAACTTTGATAAATGTCGTCAAATAGCTCAATTGGGACCAGAAAACATTCATCACAAACTACAACCAGAAGTTGGATATTTGCATAAAATTACAAATTAGAATACTAGAATGGCCATGAACCTTCTTATAATATGATAAAGGTCAGCCATTTTGGTCAGGGAGTTGATCAACCATGGTTTGCCATTGCTGTGATAAGATATTGTGTAAAACAATGAATTTTAAGAATGTATCTGCACTGTATGTTTGTTAGCCAGCTAGCCAGACAGTTTTAGATTAATTACTCCATACATTATTTAAATGAACTGCCAATATGCCAACATTCCATCAAAACAATGCTGTCAATCCACAGCCATACACTGGCTGAAATGGGTTGATGATAGGATTTAGACAAGTTGTAAAGGTAACAAGTACTGATATTGTATCATATATTAACACTCACAGTCTAATGTCATATATTTAGAGCCTATTTATAGAGAAAATGCAGTGTACCATTGAAAAAATGTGATTGGAACAGTAACAACAGAACTTTTATTTTCCTGCATAAGTAAAGTCAGGAGTATGCCTCTACTGCCATTCATTCCATTTAGACTAGTTTGGATTTCTCCCTGACCAATATGGCTGCCATTTTCACTCCGTTCTGGAACTTTGAGGGACATACTTTATGACATAGCCCCTCTAGTAATTTAATAGGATCTCTATGGGTATTTGCCTCTACAGGAAGTGTTTTATTGGAAAAAAGTGGAAGCATGTTGGAAACATGTTGAAAACATTGCATTGCATTTTGCAAGTGGAGACGTTTTTTGCTGCCGTGGATCTCTGATCTCTCTCTGGGATCAGCTAGCGTTGACTGATCCTCTCCTTGTCGGCTTGACTAGCGCGGACTGATTCTGTCACCGTTGGCAAAGTGTGTCTCCACATGCAGTCACTAGTCTCCACCCTATACCCCACATCCCCTGCCCTGAGATATAATAGACTACCTGTCTGTCTGAGCCCCACACCCAACTTATAGTTCTCATCTACTGTATGTTTAAGAGGGTGGAAAAGGCATAGGTACAGAGCAACTAGAGTCCTTGAGCTCTGCTTTAGGCCACAAGTGGACAAGATTGGACGTGATAAAACGATGAATAATTACTACATGACTGAATTTGCCTAGTTTAATTAGAGGTTCTATAAGATTCGGATCTATGCCAAACATGTTGGTCACAATATTATGATGAAACATGTAGAGAGAAAGAAAACTGTTTTAGAGAAAAACCTAAAGCCTTTACTTAAATAGAAGGTATTAGCTAAATCCAACATGTTGATTGATTCTAGTCCAAGGGCCCTGTTCAGTCAAAACCCAGAACGACTAATAATTAAATAAACAATTCCTCCTCCACTGCAGACCACCCAGTTTTTGCTCTGGAATCACAAAATATACAAAGTCATACCACAAGAGGAACAATGTTTTTAACTTATGCTAGTTACAAAGTTTGATGGCATTTGGGCAGGTTAGGTCACAAAGGGGATAAAGGTGATAAAGTGAGTGTTGTCACAAACTCTCTTTCTCAGTGAACTCTGTATCCTTTCACCAGCCCCGTAATGCGATTGACTACCACTCCAAGGGCCTACCTGCCAGCCTGCCTGCCTGTAGTTGTCTGGGTGAGTGGGTACATCTGAGGGAAGACAGCGGGTAACTCATGGCCTGAGCCCTAGGGCAGTAAATTCAGGCAGTGGGGCTGGGGGGTCAGAGGGGTGGCTCCAGGCTTGTGTTGCGTCCTGAGGAGCTCCCCTTCTTGGCCCTTCAATCAGCAGAGCAACATGGTGGAATTCTCACGTCATAACTCAGGGGTTAATAACTCTTGCCCCCCCCCCCCCCCCCCACAAATTAGGTGATTCTAGGAGCAGCAAGATAATCTGCTGGCACATGTTGACCTTTAGAGAGTCAACTGTGATTGGTCGTCACAGTGGGTGAAACCCCATATCGCTAGGCATTTGCTGCTTTTGTCAGCAACTTCGAAGTCTCTGGGGAGGGTTGACTGCAAGTGAGGGATAGTGTATGTGTGTGCGTTTGTGTGGGGTGTGTGTTCTTGTGTCAGTGTGTATATGTGTGTGTGTATGTGTGTGTGCGTGAGTGTGTGTGTGTGTGTGTGCGTCTGCGTGCATGTCTGTGTGTTTTTCAGCTCACATGCACTGCTCATAACTGACTTTCACAGCTCAATAGACACTGACAGGCATGATCAGACCTGTACTTGGCACACTGAGGTGTGAGTCAATAATTTTTAATAATAAGCCCAGGGTGAATTAACTTAAATCAAAATAACCTTGACAACACCTCTTGCTTCTTGGAAGACTCTCTGGTATATAGAACAGGTTCTGGTGGGTCTTTTTAGATGTCGGTCATTTTGAAATCCCCCAACACAGATAGAGTGCTTTCAGAAAGCATTCACACTCCTTGACCCCCCCCCCCCCCCCCAAAAAGAAAATAGTTTGTGTGACAGACCCTATTTAAAAAAATATATTGTGTCACTGGTCTACAAACAATACTCCATCATTTCTAAATAGAATGATGTTTTCATAAGTAAGTATTCAACCCCTTTGTTATGGCAAGCTTAATAAGTTCAGGAGTAAACAAACGTGCAAGTCACATAATACGCTGCATGGACTCACATCATTTTTGAATGACAACCTAATCTCTGTACCCCACAAAGATAATTATCTGCTAAGTTCTCTCAGTTGAGCAGTGAATTTCAAAACACAGATCCAACCACAAAGACCATGGATGTTTTCCAGTGCCTCGCAAAGAAGGGAACCTATTGGTAGATAAAAAAATTAAAAAGGAGATATTGAGTATCACATTGAGCATGGTTATTAAGTTATTAATTACACTTTGGAGCAAAGGTAGAGGCACCCTTCATACTGTAACTCCGGAGAGGAAGGAAACCACTCAGGGATTTCACCAGGTGACAGAGGCCACCGGTGACTTTAAAACATCACAGCTATTTACATATTTTTTTAAACAAAAACATGTACAAATTTTAGCTGTGATAGGAGAAAACTGACGATGGATCAACAACATTGTAGTTACTCCACAATACTAACCTACAATAAGATTGGACACACCTACTCATTCAAGGATTTCCCCCTTATTTTTTACTATTTTTTACATTGTAGAATAATGGTGAAGACATCAAAACTATGAAATAAAACATATGAAATCATGTAGTGATGAAGAAAAGTGTTCAACAGATGTAAGGGTGCGTGCTGGTGGCAGGGAAGTCAGGCGCAGGAGATCGAACTTAGTACAAAACGGAGCAGTATAATAAGTGCTCAAAAATTCCAAAAACCAAAATATACAAGATAATACAAGTGGGTACAAAACCCGTCGCATACCAGAACATATCTTGCACATAGCTTACAAACAAACAATCACCGACAAGGACAATGAGGGGAAACAGAGGGTTAAATACACAACATATAATGAATGGGATTGGAACTAGGTGTGATACAAGACAAGACAAAACCAAAGGAAAATGAAAAGAGGATCAGCTATGGCTAGAAGGTTGGCGACTTCGACAGCCGAACGCCGCCCGAACAAGGAGAGGGACCAACTTCGGCGGAAGTCGTGACAACAGATCAAAATATATTTTGTCTTTGTGATTATTCAAAGGAGCCAACCTTTGCCTTGATGACAGCTTTGCACATTCTTGGCATTCTCTCAACCAGCTTCACCTGGAATGCTTTTCCAACAGTCTTGAAGGAGTCCCCACATCTGCTGAGCACTTGTTGGTTGCTTTTCGTTCACTCTGTGGTCTAACTCATCCCAGTTGTGTTGGGAGGTGTGTTGGGTCATTATCCTGTGAAAAACAAATGATAGTCCCACTAAGTGCAAACCAGATGGGATGGCGTATCACTGCAGAATGCTGTGGTAGCTATGCTGGTTAAGTGTGCCTTGAATTCTATATAAATCACAGACAGTGTCACCAGCAATGCACCCTCCACACTATCACACCTCCTCCTCCATGCTTCATGGTGGGAACCACACATGCAGAGATCATCTGTTCACCTACTCTGCGTCTCACAAAGACACTGCGGTTGGAACCAAAAATCTCAAATTTGGACTCATCATACCAAAGGACAGATTTCCACAGGTCTAATGTCTATTGCACATGTTTCTTGGCCCAAGCAAGTCTCTGCTTCTTATTGGTGTCATTTAGTTGTGGTTTCTTTGCAGCAATTCAACCACGAAGGCCTGATTCACACAGTCTCCTCTGAACAGTTGATGTTGAGATGTGTCTGTTACTTGAACTCTGTGAAGCATTTATTTGGACTGCAATTTCTGAGGCTGGTAACTCTAATGAACATATCCTCTACAGCAGAGGTAACTCTGGATCTTCCTTTCCTGTGGCGGTCCTCATGAGAGCCAGTTTCATCACAGCGTTTGATGGTTTTTGCGACTGCACTTGAAGAAACTTTCAATGTTCTTGAAGTTTTCCGTATTGACTGACCTTCATGTCTTAAAGTAATGATTGGCTGTCATTTCTCTTAGCAAATTTGAGCTGTTCTTGCCATAATATGGACTTGGTCTTTTACAAAAATAGGGCTATCTTCTGTATACCACCCCTTTATGTCCTGAATACAAAGCCTGAAGTTTGGGACAAATCCAACACAACACATTACTGAGCTACCAATCTTCATATTTTCAAGCATGGTGATAGCTGCATCATGTTATGTTATTGTCATCAGCAAGGTCTAGGACATTTTTTTTAGGATGGAAAGAAAAGAATAGACCTAAGCACAGGCACAATCTAGGAGGAAAACCTGTTTCAATCTGCTTTCCATCAGACACTGGGAGACAAATTCACCTATCAGCAGGACAATAACCTGAAATACAAGGCCAAATATACATTGGAGTTGCTTGCCAAGATGACATTGAATGTTCCTGAGTGGCCGAGTTACATTTTTGACCTAAATGGCAAGACTTGAACATGCCTGTCTAGCAATGATCAACAACCAGCATGACAGAGCTTGAAGAATACAAAATAATAATAATGTGCAAATATTGTACAATCCAGGTGTGCAAAGCTCTTAGAGTCTTACCTAGAACGACTCACAGCTGTAATCGCTGCCAAAGGTAATTCTAACATGTATTGAGTCAGGGTTGTGAATAGTTATGTAAATTAGATATTTCTGTATTTCCATTTTTAATACATTTCTAAACATTTCTAAAAACATGTTTTCACTTTGTCATTATGGGGTATTGTGTGTATATGGGTGAGGAAAAAAAGCTATTTAATCAGTTTTGAATTTTGAAAGTCAAGAGGTATGAATACTTTCTGAAGGCAACATAAGTCAGTCAAAGCTGAGGCTGTGTCAGATCTTTCAGTGTCAGATCCAGCATCGGAATCTAGTTTCCATCTGCTTCTCATTGATATTATCACCTCATTATTTCCTCAGGAACACCCTTAACCACAGTGACGTGCACAAAACAAAGAAGTCGGGTACATTTCAGCACATACACATGAGGCTGTACTGACTACTGACACATCTGAATGGAACATGAACTGCCCTGAAATGGGCCGGTGATAACTGGCAATCACAACAACTCACACGAATGTGAGAAAGTGTTCGTGGTTCATCGCGGCCGGGCATTGTGCTGAAAGATATGTTTCTGTTGTTATTGTTATGATATTGAGTAGTTAGGAGAAAAGTGAAATATTTTTATTTTTAAAGAGGAAGTAGGCATGGTGGCACACCGATATCCAGCTGGTTTGGCTTCCTCTCTCCCCTTTCACCTCTCCTGCTCTTTAATGTCATTGTGGAAAGCGGCGTTGAAAACAAAGCAGGACAGAGACAGCCTAAACTTCCCATGGCACCACCACTACACTATGGGCTGGGGGCCATGGTGAGAGAGAGCTTCTGGATGGTGGGAGCATTGAGGATTGTAGAACTCTCTGGTCTGTGTCTCTATATGTTTCTTAAGACCATATAAAGAATATTCTCTAATGATTCCATTAGCTTTAGGATTGGGAAAGCTAATGCTAAGCCGAGGCTGTTGAAAGTAACTAAATAATCCAAATGGGAGAGTTCACCCAAATTACAAAATTATATATTGGTTTCTTTACCCTGTAAGCAATCTTTGGACAAGGTGTGAGAGCAATCTATGCTTTGGTTTTGTTTACCTGGCCCTGTTTCCAAATGCTAACTTTCTAGCCTTTGTGGCACAAATCCAATGCAAGTCAATGGTACATGTTAGCATTTATTTTTGTGCTTTCATCAATTAATCTACAAGTAACTTCATTGAGCTACACAATACATTTGATGAAAAATGCTAATATACAGTGCCTTCAGAAAGTATACATACTCCTTGACGTATTCCATATTTTGTTGTGTTACAGCCTGAATGTCACGCCCTGGCCTTAGTTATCTTTGTTTTCTTTATTATTTTGGTTAGGTCAGGGTGTGACATGGGGGATTTATGTGTTTTGCCTGGTCTAGGGGTTTTGTATGTTTATGGGGTGTTGCCTATTCTAGGTGTTTATGAAAGTCTATGGATGCCTAGATTGGTTCTCAATTAGAGGCAGGTGTTTATCGTTGTCTCTGATTGGGAACCATATTTAGGCAGCCATGTTCTTTTGGTATTTTGTGGGTGATTGTTTCCTGTGTCTGTGCCACACGGGACTGTTTCGTTGCCAGTTCACTTTGTTATTTGTGTTCATGTTCTCGGTTCCCTATTAAAACATGGACACCTACCACGCTGCATATTGGTCCGATCCTTGTTTCACCTCTTCAGAGGAAGAGGAGGAAATCTGCCGTGACACTGAATTTAAAAATATATTATTCTCACCCATCTACACACAATACCCCATAATGACAAAGTGAAAATATGTTTTTTCAATTTTTTGGCAAATTGATTGAAAATTAATTGAAGAAATATCAAATTTGCGTAAGTATTCACTCCTCTGAGTCAAATCAAATCGTTGTCACATGCGCCTACAATAGGTGTAGACCTTACTGTGAAATGCTTACTTACAAGCCCTTAACCAACAATGCAGTTTTAAGAAAAATAAGAGGTTCGGAAATGATTTACTAATGAAATGTAATTAAAAAGTTTGTAAAAAAGTTCCACAACAAAATAAAAATATTGAGGCTATATAAACAGGGGGTACCGGTACTGAGTCAATGTGTGGGGATACAGGTTAGTCTAGGTAATTGAAGTAATATGTACATGTAGGTAGGTGTAAAGTGATTATGCATAGATAACAACCAGAGAGTAGCAGAGGCATAAAGAAAGGGGGGGGGGGTCAATGCTAATAGTCTGGGTAGACATTTGATTAGCTGTTCAGTAGTCTTATGGGGGTAGAAGCTGGAGTCTTTTGCATGTTAGAATCACCTTTGGCAGTGATTACAGCTGTGAGTAAGTCTCTAAGAGCATTGCACACCTGGATTGTACAATATTTGTACATTATTCTTTCGAAAATGATTCAAACTCTCTCAAGTTGGTTGTTGATTATTGCTAGAAAGCCATTTCCAAGTCTTGTCATTTAAGTCAAAACTGTAACTCAGCCACTCAGGAACATTCAATATGTTGTGTTGGATTTTCCCCAAACATAGCGCTTTGTATTCAGGACATAAAGTACATTTCTTTGCCACATTTTTTGCAGCTTTACTTTAGTGAGGTATTGCAAACAGGATCCATGTTTTGGAATCTTTTTATTCCGTACAGGATTCCTTCTTTTCACTCTGTCATTTAGGTTAGTATTGTGGAGTAACTGCAGTGTTGTTGATCCATCCTCAGTTTTATCCTATCACAGCCATTAAACACTAACTGTGTTAAAGTCACCATAAAGTAACTGTTTTAAAGTCACCATTGGCATCATGG
The DNA here is from genome assembly GCF_002021735.2 of Oncorhynchus kisutch. Taxonomy (NCBI): domain Eukaryota; kingdom Metazoa; phylum Chordata; class Actinopteri; order Salmoniformes; family Salmonidae; genus Oncorhynchus; species Oncorhynchus kisutch. The sequence goes on along the minus strand of NC_034184.2, from coordinate 43,826,468 downwards.
TGAAATCCCTGAGCGGTTTCCTTCCTCTCCGGCAGCTGAGTTTGGACGGACGCCTGTATTTTTAGCAGTGACTGTGTGTATTTATACACCCTCCAAAGTGTAATTAATAACTTCACCATGCTCAAGGGGATATTCAATGTCTGCTTTTTTTTGCTAATAGGTGCCCTTCTTAGCGAGGCATTGGAAAACCTCCCTGGTCTTGGTGGTTGAATCTGTGTTTGAAATCCACTGCTTGACTGAGGGTGTCACGTTCTGACCTTAGTTCTGTTGTTATGTCTTTGTTTTAGTATGGTCAAGGGCGTGAGTTGGGTGGGTTGTCTATGTTAGTTTTTCTATGATTTGCTATTTCTGTATTTGGCCTGGTATGGTTCTCAATCAGAGGCAGCTGTCAATTGTTGTCCCTGATTGAGAAGCATATTTAGGGAGCCTGTTTTCTATTGTGTTTGGGTGATTATTTTCTGTTTCCTGTTGTGTGTCTGCACCAGCCAGAACTGTTTTCGGTCGTTTCTCTTTGTTATTTTTGTTATTTCCATGTTCATTCTAATAAATATGGACACATACCACGCTGCACCTTGGTCCTCACCTTCTTCCACCAACAATGGCCGTTACAGAGGGACCTTACAGATAATTGCATGTGTAGGGTATAGAGATGACATATTCATAAAACAATCACGTTAAACACTATTAATTCACACATATTGAGTCCATGCAATTTTATTATGTTAAACACATTTTTACTCCTGAACTTATTTAGGCTTGCCATAACAATGGGGTTGAAGACTTATTGATTCAGACTTATTGATTCAAGACTTTTCAGCTTTCCATTTTTTATTAATTTGTAAAAAATACAAATTATAATACATAATTCCACTTTGACATTAGGGGCATTTGTGTGACAGTGACACAAAACAATGGAAAATGCCAAGGGATATGAATACTTTCTAAAGGCGCTGTAGGTACCATTGACTTGCATTGGATTTGTGACACAAATGCAAAGAAAATATCATTTGGAATTGGTGGTTAACAAAACCAGAGCATGGATTGCTGTCATACCTTTTATATAGACTGCTTACAGGGTAAGGAAACCAAATGTAATTTTGTAATTTGGGTGAACAATCCCTTTAAATAATGTCTGACTCAATCAACAACACCCCAAAGTGGAAAATCATATCCATCAGTAGTTTAAGTGAATCATCCCTTGAAGCCCATCCTAGAGGAAAGGAGAGGGATGGTGTCCATGTTAAACCTGCAGGCTCTGAGATCTTTCAATTTGCCAAACATTTACATTTCACACCTGGAGATTTAGGCTAAGGGGACTTTGGTGGGCAGGGTAATGATTTAATGAGAGCATTAGGGCTGGGGCAGTAGCATGGAAAAGTCTGTCTGCATGCCCCACAGACCTACAGTCCCCCCCCCCCCCTCCCCCCCAGCCACTTTAGAGCGGCTATCAACCCCAGGGGCTCTGGACCAGGTACCAATTAGCCTCTACACACACGCATACGCACGTGCACACAGACACAAAGACAAACACACACAGAGACAGACTACACATGTGAACTCTCACACACACGCGCGCGCACACAAACTATGACGTCTGTTTTCAATGTGTCTTCCTCTCCAACGAACCCCCCCCCCCCCCCCCCCCCCCCACCCACCCTCGTGGACATGGCCTGTTGTGTTTTAGATCCAAAATGGATTACAGGTTGTTTTGTTTTCTCCTTCCCCAAATTCAATTTGCTAACATAGGCCTACATGTGGACTGTATGTTTAACGCAATCATCCATTAGGTCATATTGTTCAGCCATGACATGCAGGCTGTTTTTCTCCCGATTGAGTTACAGTTAACAGTACAAATACAAGACACCTCATCTCACCGTGAAGTGTTATCTCCAGAAACCACTGGACCCAACATGGCTGTATATACACTGCATGAATAGATGACCAGTTTCTGGAAAAAGCCTCTGAGTTCAATTAGAAAATGCTAACTGCCATACACACATTGGCTCTGCAGACTCCTCCTCCCCATAAAGATTGGGTTTGAGTGAAAAACACACAACACTCTACATTCCAGCTGTGGTTCTGTACGGCTGTCTAGCTTACATATGAAAAGGATTTATGTTCTCCTGCTGGCCTCTTTTAAGTCCTTACTGTCTGACGCATGTGAAAAAGCATCCGATTTCACCATCAGCATCCCCAATCGAAACACATTTGTAAAATGTGAAAAGATAAGAAATGATAAAACAAAATCGTCAGGAAGTGATCCAACATAGCTTGTCAAAGTTGATATGTGTTCATGCATTTCTGTTGAAGCAGTGGTAGGTCATCATGGTCTGGGGGGGTAGAGATATCATTGGCACCAATTTGGCAGGTACCGTCAGCAAGTGTAGGAGGATTAGAGGGGCACAGCATCACTCTCCAGGGGTAGAGGGAGCTCTGATCTACTGCTAAATGTGTGCTGAGAGACTGGCAAGTGGAAGAGTAGATGCCGGATTCCTCACACACATAGGCCTAGATATACATGCGCACTTACGCACACACACAGCCCAGGCTTACCTTTAATTTATTTATTTTTACTATTTTTTAACTAGGCAAGTTCTTATTTTCAATGACGGCCCAGGAACAATGAGTTAACTTGTACAGGGGCAAAACGACAGATTCGTACCTTGTCAGCTCGGGGATTTAAACTTGAAACCTTTCGGTTACTAGTCCAACGCTCCCCACTAGGCTCCCTACAGTAGGAACCACAAAAGATGGTACAGATGTGGAGGCATATAAAGCCTGAAACCTCAGGGAATACAAGTTGATGACCTGCAGTCAGAGGTACATGATTCAGACTGAGCCGCCATGAAGCCACTGCTGCAGCCTGGTGCTCCAGAGGTACGCTGTGTACTTCTGGGACTGCCTCACACATGTACTAAAGAGCCAGGCATTTCCCTTGCAGGCATTTCTGCGGGCGGCTATAGCTCTTTAGTGGTTATAATCCAGACGCAAATGCAGTCAGAAATAAGCTGCATGGAAATATCCGGCCCTCATTAGCACAGATGATTCAGCCCCTTTCAGAAAGACCATTGGTGAGATGAGAGAGACAGAGAGAGAGAAGCTCAGAAAAGGGGAGAAACCTGGCGAGAGTGGAGAAACAGAGTGGACCGTGTGGGTGTCAGAGCGTTAGGTCGATTGTTACAAAGGTTATGACCCTATATTAACTGGTCTCCGCCCTAGGGGTCACAGGGTTCAACAAGAGGAGAGCTGCAGGTGACCACAGTTGTGCAATCATCACAAGGGTGTGGTTTTCAGGTAGGTTGGGGTCAAAGGTAAAGAGGCAGTGACAGTGTACCATAATGCATTGCAACTCCTTTAATAACTGTCTGTCTTGTTAGCCCTCGAGTAAATGCACAGGGAGAGAAAGAGAAGTACAGAAGTACAGAGGAAGGAATGAGAGATCCGGCCACTAAAGGAAAAAAGACGTGAGGGATTTTCCTCGAGTCTGTAGGCATTAATTAAACTCTGTTATTAAACACGGTTCTGTAATTAATGCAGCTGAAGGAATCTTAAAAAATAGGCTCAGTCCCCAAAGCCCCCCCACAGCACCCGCCCAAAACTGTGAACACCTGAGGGCATTCTGGGATTACCCCCCCCCCCCCCCCCCCCCTTATCCCCAGCCCCATTAAGAGCCAGCTCCAGGAAGAAACACCCACTTCCTCAAAATTCCTGAAGGATTTTCCATACAGTGTATAGTAAACAAACCCTAGCGAACAAAGACCCCCAAAAAGAACACGTTAATGTTATTTCCTTCGGGGTAGTAAATCAAACTTGAGCACAGGAGATTTTTCTTTTGTGAGTTCGGAGAAGCTATTTACCAGCAGGAGCGGTGAGGGAACAAATGCCCAGATGAAGGCATGCCCTCCCCCCTCCCCTCCCCCGCATGGCCGCCCGCATTCACAAACACCAGCCTGCCACAGCCATGGGGGAGAGGAAGGCCTCCTTATCAGCTTTCAGCATGGGAAACTCATGTGTTGTTCACCGACTCGTGTAAAAATCTGGATCTGAACTTGAGAAGCGAGAGAGAGAGCAAGAGAGAGCAAGAGAGAGAGAGATAACGTAGAACATAGAACAGAAAGACAAAAGAGAGCGAGAACAGAGAGGGAGGGCCAAATTAGAAGAGTTAAACAGTCAGTTGAGCCGTTTACTGACAGCAAGTAGGAACAGGAGACAGACAGACGTACGGACGGACAAACAGACACATGGACAGATGTCAGTAGAGTAGTAATGAGGAGGAAAGGTAACTAGAGGGGGAGACAGTAAATATTTCCCACAGGCAGGTGAGTAGGATGGGGAGCCATGGGGTGACATCTATTGACGGGGGAGAGCGTGGGAGGGCAGTTTGGGGTGAGCCGGTTGTTGAGTTGAGTCTGGCCCGGGGGGGGCCTATAAGGAGCAGCAGTACTGAAAACTAGAGGCTCCTGGGAGAGAAGAGAGGGGAGAGGAGACGAGAGGGGAGAAGAGAGGATAGAGGAGTGGCCCGCTGGCAAGCAGCTGTTGACTTTTAAAAGGTGGCTTTTTTAATATTTGTTAGCGGTTTAATGATCTCACACTGGCACAGACCCACACACAGCCACTCCACTCAGAGATTCCCAATAATTTGCTGTGGTTCACAGTATCAGAGGGCAGGTAAAGTTAACCAAAGATGCTGTCCAAAAACTATAAAACAAATCATTCTTCTGAAATTGTTCCCTTTCCCAGAATATCTGCTCATATTTTTTTTTACAATATATTTGAACCATCTGTGATCAGTGTCACATAAACCAAGTGTGAATGACTCATCTATAGCACAGTTCTTCTGTCTTAGTGGCCCTTGGTGGGCCTTTTGCACAATCCCTCTGGTACAGGCCAGGGAGAGCAGATCCTGTCTCAGCTTGTAGAGCAGTTGGGCTTTGTTTTGACACTGGAATGTACTATTGAGAAAGCACTTCACCACAAACCCCTCCCAGCCTTTCCACCCCATAATCACATCCAGTCTGTCAACCCCCATCCCGTCTCTAATGTCTCTCTCTCACACACACACACACACACACACACACACACACACACACACACACACACACACACACACACACACACACACACACACACACACACACACACACACACACACACACACACACACACACAGAGACAGCCACACACACACAACGTTGACATTATAAAGACAGGTTGGTTGTTTGGCTTACATTGTTGACAACATGTAAACTATATTTAGTCTCCAATGTTTATCGAAAACATAAATACATTTGCACAATGAGCACGTATAGTCTCTCAAATACATTGTTACAGTTGTTGGTTAGCTAGCTAGTGAATTTTTGCCATATTAGCATAGACCTGACATCAATCAAAACACCTCTACACAAGACCAGGTATCAATAAAAAGTTTCAACTAGCTGAAACGAGCCACCAACGATTCTTCACAAGGCAGCTTCTTGTCAGCTACAGTATCTAGCCATCCAGAATCACAACACTGAAGCCGCACACAGCTAACCCGTCTAGAAGTCAATGAATATCCATACGCAAATTCAACAACTATCAAGCAGAAGTAAGTAGAAGTAACTTTATATAGTGGAGCTTCATAACTGTACAATACAGGAAGACACATCATAGAGATGCACACTAGGATAAAGGCTTCCAGATGAAGCTATGTGGACTTATTGGGTAGGCTATATGAGATTTCCCTCTAAACATAGTGGGTAGTCTGTCCATGAAGGACTCATCATATTGTTTCATCTTTGTTTCATCACACACACACACACACACACACACACACACACACACACACACACACACACACACACACACACACACACACACACACACACACACACACACACACACACACACACACACACACACACACACACACACACACACACACGCGCAACCAAATCTCCATCTGATTGGGTATCATCACTTCTGTACCATCCCTCCTTCCTTCCTGTTCCTCTCTGTCTCCAGGTCCAGAGAGCAGTCAAGTGTGGATGAAAATATTTCTTTAAGCTCCTTTGTCTCAGGAAACGCTGCCAGCGGGGCTGTTTTGCTAGCTTTCATTAAGTTCCGGGACCACACCCCTTTCCCAAACCGCAGCGTCGATTACATAAGGCAAACCTCGCAATACGGAGTAACCAAAAGGTGTTTTTAATAATTATAGATATATACACACACACACACATCTGTCAATTCGGGAACATCTGCCGTAAATCTACAGCAAACGACCAAAACATTGCTAAAATAGGAATGACTCACGCACACAGAGTTACACTGCTCCATTGTCGGTACCGGTCTATTTGCAAGCTGTTTTTTTTTTAGCTGGTCACAGCTGCGGAAATGAATGTCAAATGTGGTTCTGCTCTCCTAAGTCATAACCGTTCAGCGCGCTCTGGGTCTCTTTCCTCCGTCAAAACAGAATTCACGGGGTCGTGTGCGTTACTAGGAACAATGTCTTAACTCTCTCCCTATAGACCTCTTCTCTAAGGCGTGTCTAGGAGATGAGGTGAGGATGAGAAGAGAAAGAATCTGTTGAACACAGACATAGACGTATACACGGTGTACCCGGTGTGAAGAACACTGACGTGCTGAACAGGGTAAGGTGAGGCAGGAGCAAGAGATTGGGCACCACATCAGAAAATACACAACTCAGTCAATAAGCATTGGGGATAATGTGAGGAAGTGAAGCCGCATGTGCACCACATGATTTTGGCTACGATTTAGCTGTCCCAGACAAGCTTTTGAGATCAGAGACCAATATATCCACGTCGTTGCCAAATCATGGCGCATCCGTCACCGATCCCTTCTCCGAGCCATCCCAGACGTCCAGATATATTCTCGTAATGCTCTTGCGGTGTGAGATGTTCAACAGCAGGTTTTGAGAACGGTGGTCAGCAATAGACAATGAGAGCTGACAAGAGAAGAAGCCAGTGAGAGGATGACGTTGTGTAGCACATAGAAATCCCAATAAATGATTCCTAACTCTATGGTATCACATCACCCAGAATGTGTAGACTCTCAAGCAGGATCGATGACTCCAACTAGTATGCGTCTGTCCATGCCTTTTTAGACAAAACCAAAGCATTACAGCTCGGAAGTTCACGAGCAACGTTATTCAATTCAAAATGTAGACTATTGGATAGATATTTCAACAACAATGCTATCAAAGGCATAAGGGCTTGCAGATGGATGGAGATCACAAATCAAACATGATCTTCTTCCATTAAGAAAAACAGGTCATGGTGACTAAGGTCACATGACAGGTAAGGTCAAGGTCACAAAAGGCTGCTTATAGAACACCACTAGCAGGGTGGGAAAACACACACCCCAATGGTAAATGCATACCCATGTATCAGAACAATCACTCAGAAGTACAGTGGGGCCAGGAGTTTTCTTGGTCACGTGACCTGAACAGGGAAAACACTGGGCCCTAGTTTTAGCCTACCTTGGCTCTAAGAATAAGATTTAGGCAGACTATAAAGAAAGCTGGGACCTGTTCAACTCGCTAGTCACTGGTCTTGACTACTGTTGAAATGCAGGCTAAACCACCCTGCTGAAATGAATTGTGTGAGAGGGGCTGTGCAGGTGTAGGCTCATGTGGCCACATCTCCCACCCGGGGACACGGCTCTAGCCTGGCTCTCGCTCTCTTGGATTAAGTCGGATCAAACGCTATCCAAACGTTGTCCTAACCAAGCGGCGGGACCAAACCAACAACCAACCTTGGGCCCGTAGTGGAGCACAATGGGGCCCGGGCGAGTGTTGGTTTAACAGGTCTGAGGGATATGTTGCTGGGGCCCTTCATGGTGCAAGGGTTCTCTGCACTAGGGAGAGGGGGCATGGCTTGGGTGGAAGCCATGACCCAGGGGAAAGTATGTGCGTGTGTGTGTGTGTGTGTGTGTGTGTGTGTGTGTGTGTGTGTGTGTGTGTGTGTGTGTGTGTGTGTGTGTGTGTGTGTGTGTGTGTGTGTGTGTGTGTGTGTGTGTGTGTGTGTGTGTGTGATTTACATGCGTGTGTGTGCCTGCGTACGTTTAGCGAGGAATGCGAAGGAGGAGAAGGGACCATGGGTTTGATCCAACCCATAAAAGCCAGGGTAATCTCCGCCATGAGCGCCGAGTACACAGAGGGAGATAGCGACAGAGGGCCAAGGTCAGGAGAGGGGAGCTGAGCACAGTGGAACGGCTCTCCTGCATCACTGAGCGATGGGTATGCCTTGCATGACACGGTTAGACAGTTAGTCTCCCTCCATAGCAGGACACATATCCTATTTCACCCCAGCTCAACGGGCACCTGCTCTATAGTTCTCATCTTAACTCTCATCTTTTGCTTCCCATGTAGAGTGCTCAAATTGAACTTTTATTCAAATCCATTGTGGATGATTAGCAGATTTGATGACCTCACTCTGTACCAGGAGAGCAAGGGCTTGGTTCGCTTAGTTATCCTGAAAGCATCTCCATGAAATCATGACTGCTTATAAAGACTTTGGCTCTCCTTGAACGTGTGCAAGTGCCTACTTGTGTGTGTGTGGTTAATTAACGCATAAAGACATGTTTTGCCCAGGTTGTTGGTACCAGCAGCAGTGGTTAATTAAGACAAGGAGATTTACAGTTCATCCTCTGCCATAATTGGCGGTTCTGCTTGGAGTGATAATGCAACAGTGTCAGCCACAGGTCCCATGTGATCTGTAATTAACGTCTACAGGGGCCCATGTAGAACCCACGTTGTGTGTGTGCGTGTGTGTGTGTGTGTTTGTGTTGTGTGTGTCATGGCGGCATAATGACAGAGCCCCTGTGAAGTCTCCAGAATGTTTGCACTAGCTCTAGCACCCGGGCCCAGTATGGCAGGGAAAACATCCCCTACAGCAGTGGCAGGAGTGATGTCATGTCAGCCTTCACCCCTGGCCAGGGCGTCAGCAACCCCCCCTCCACCCCACCGGCCAGGGTGGATCAGATCAGACACTGGCACGCTGACAATGGGGAGAGAGGGATACCTTAGCAGACACTAATGGGCACACACTCTTCCTTTATTTTGCTCTAGGGGCCTGATCGAGTTGGGCTGAAGTGGGCGTACTGAATAGGCCATTCATGTAGGACCGGTGTGAAAAATAAAAGAGCATGAATTAAACAGCAGGGGGGGGGGGGGTGAATGACACCTGACCGGTGCTGCCAAAACATACCGTATAGCCACATCGAATAACAAGTGTTGTCATAGTCGTCATACCCAAGGTGTTTAGCCTATAAATAATCCTGTGGAAAGAAACACGAAGTGAAACATTTGTTGAGTCGTTTTGGGTGAGAACAGGGTGGCACGGCAACAGTATCAGCCGCCAAAACGCGAGTTTGTGCTAATAACACGGAACATCACACCACGAGGTGATGGTCCCGGTAGAAAGAACAGGTATTAGTAGAGAACAGCGGAGCTCTGCTCGACCAGCCAATGGAATAACACTGTTACAGCAATGCTCTGGCTATTACAGGACACAGCCAATGGAAAAAGCAGCAGTACTGGGCTAACGAACCGTCCAACTCTGGATGAATCTCTCGGGGCAGAGAGGAGGAGAAGGAGAGAGGGGGGAGGTGGAGAGGGGTGTGCAGCACCTGTAACTCCACTTGCCTGAGAGCCCTGAGAGCAGGGGGGGGATCTGTGCAAGGTTTTAGCCCTGTGTTTTCCCAGGCCGAGCTCTGAATGGGGAGCGTTGTTCCCTGGGCCGGGCCGGCTCTGCTCTGCTCTGCCAGGATCTTACTGGAGGATCTCTTTGAACTGGGCGGTGTCAGCAGCTCCCGGCCCAGCCGCCATACCGGCCTTGATGTGCCTGTAGAGAGTGAAAGCATGGGCGCCGAAAGATCCGCCTGCCTTCTTTCTACCCCCCGTACCAACCTGCCTGCTTTCTATGACCCCTCCACACACACACACACACACACACACACACACACACACACACACACACACACACACACACACACACCGTTCTTGCCTCCCTCCCCCTCTGGCGTCACTACCAGGGTCATCTAGTTGGGAAGGGAGTACAGGTATACTACCAGGCTGGCACGTACAGCCTCCGCTGTCTGGATACTGCATCTTCTCCTATTCACACACATGGCTATGAACCACATTCTGTATTCTATGAGACCATCCTAATCTGGTTTCACCTCATTGTGTGATATTTATGTGGACACAATGGATACATTATGATACATTCAGATCATATTGAGCATTTCAAAAAATGTACGAAACGCACCTGCGCAAGACATAATGATGATTTGGGAAGTTTGTCATAGTCACAAAGTTTCAAACACAAATAGTACAGCAACAAACACACAATTTATACTGACCAGAGGGGATCTGTTTGTTTCACTCAGACGTGGTCAAAGCAGATGTTTAAAATCAAACTCAGTGTGTGTGTGTGTGTGTGTGTGTGTGTACCTATGCTTGTGTGAGGTAGCTCTGACGGTCACCCTGCCATCCGGGTATTAACAGGATTTAACAGGGGCCTTGCTCAGATGAGCTCAGGCCCGTTTGGGGGGAGCTGGCACCAACACACTCCGGGAAAGGAGAAAAAATGCTCCGGAGGATCCTGGACCTGCATCAGGACACACACACATCCTCTGCCAGAGGCCATGCACGCACATAAATCACAAGCAGCTACTTCCAATGAACAGCCCATTATTCATGACATATATCTGGATGGGCTGTGGCGGTAAGAGGATGTGGTCTACAGTCCGGTTCAGACTCACTGGCCAGACAGAGAGGGGTGTGGGTGGGAGAGAGAATCTCTGGCCCACAGTTTTAAACAATCTTTTATTGATAAATGGCCTGGAAATTCAGGCCCCTAAAAGCCAGTAGTAAACCAAGCAACAGCACTGCCACAGACAGTTACAGTGCATTCGGAAAGTATTCTGACCCCTTCACTTTTTCCACATTTTGTTACGTTACAGCCTTATTCTAAAATTGAATAAATCGGTTTATTCCCTCATCAATCTATTTACAATACCCCATAATGACAAAGCAAAAGCAAGTTTAGAAATTTGTTCAAATATATTACAAATAAAAAACTGAAATATCACACTTGCATAAAAATTCAGACCCTTTACTCAGTACTTTTTTGAAGCACCTTTGGCAGCGATTACAGCCTTGATTCTTCTAGGGTATTTTATTTATTTTATTTTACCTTTATTTAACTAGGCAAGTCATTTAAGAACAAATTCTTATTTTCAATGACGGCCTATGACGGTATGATGCTGCACTCTTGACACACCTGTATTTGGGGAGTTTCTCCCATTCTTCTCTGCAGATCTTCTCAAGCTCTGTCAGGTTGGATAGGGAGCGTTGCTTCACAGCTATTTTCAGGTCTCTCCAGAGATGTTCGATCGGGTTCAAGTCTGGGCTCTGGCTTGGCCACTAAAGGATATTCAGAGACTTGTCCCGAAGCCACTCCTGCATTGTCTTGGCTGTATGCTTAGGGTTGTTGTCTTGTTGGAAGGTGAACCTTCGCCTGTCTGAGGTCCTGAGTGCTCTGTAGCAGGTTTCATCAATAATCTCTCTGTACGTTGCGCTGTTCATCTTTCCCTCGATCCCGACTAGTCTCCCAGTCCCTGCCGCTGAAAAACATCCCCACAGCATGATGCTGCCACCACCGTGCTTGATCGTATGGACAGTGCCAGGTTTCCTCCAGATGTGACACTTGGCATTCTGGCCAAAGAGTTCAATCTTGGTTTCATCAGACCAGAAAATCTTGTTTCTCATGGTGTGAGAGGCCTTTCGGTGCCTTTTGGCAAACTCCAAGCGGGTCGTTATGTGCCTTATACTGAGCAGTGGCTTCCGTCTAGCCACTCTACCATAAAGGCCTGGTTGGTGGAGTGCTACAGAGATGGTTGTCCTTCTGAAAGGTTCTCCCATCTCCACAGAGGAACTCTGGAGCGCTGTCAGAGTGACCATTGGGCTCTTGGTCACCTCCCTGACCAAAGACCCTTCTCCCCCGATTGCTCAGTTTTACTGGGCGGCCGGCTCTAGGAAGAGTCTTGGTGGTTCCAAACTTCTTCCATTTAAGAATGTGTTCTTGGGGACCTTAAAAGCTGCAGACATTTTTGGGGTCCCTAATAGGTCTGGGACAGGTAGCACGTCCGGTGAACAGGTCAGGATTCCATAGCCGCAGGCAGAACAGTTGAAACTGGAGCAGCAGCACGGCCATGTGGACTGGGGACAGCAAGGCGTCATCATGCCAGGTAGTCCTGAGGCATGGTCCTAGGGCTCAGGTCCTCCGAGAGAGAGAAAGAGAGAATTAGAGAGAGCATACTTAAATTCACACAGGACACCGTATAAGACAGGAGAAGTACTCCAGATATAACAAACTGACCCTAGTCCCCCGACACATAAACTACTGCAGCATCAATACTGGAGGCTGAGACAGGAGGGGTCAGGAGACACTGTGGCCCCATCCGATGGAACCCCCGGACAGGGCCAAACAGGAAGGATCGGATTACAAAGGATCGGAATATCTCTGTAAAATACTGTATTTCTGATTTTAATTTCTTATACATTTGCAAACATTTCTAAACACCTGTTTTTGCTTCGTCATTATGGGGTATTGTGTGTAGATTGATGAAGAAAAAAACAAATTTTATGAATATTAGGCTGTAACTTAACAAAATGTGGAAAAAGTCAAGGGGTCTGACTTCTATCCGAATGCACTGTATGTGTGGCGCTGCAACTAGAGTGTTACATGGAGAAAACATGAAGTTTCCCTGTTGCAGAATTTGAGGTATCTAGCTACACACATACAGTGTCTATTCACCCCCTTGGCATTTTTCCTATTTTGTTGCCTTACAACCTGGAATTAAAATAGATTTTGAGGGGATTTGTATCATTTGATTTACACAATATGCCTACCACTTTGAAGATGCAAAACATTTATTATTGTGAAACAAACAAGGAATAAGACAAAAAAAAAAAAACTTGAACATGCATAACTATCCCCCCCCCCAAAGTCAATACTTTGTAGAGCCACCTTTTGCAGCAATTACAGCTGCAAGTCTCTTGGGGTATGTCTCTATAAGCTTGACACATCTAGCCACTGGGATTTTTTACCATTCTTCAAGGCAAAACTGTTCCAGCTCCTTCAAGTTGAATGGGTTATGCTGGTGTAGAGCAATCTTTAAGTCATTTGACAGATTCTCAATTGGATTGAGGTCTGAGCTTAAACTAACTAGGCCATTCCAAGACATTTAAAGGTTTCCCCTTAAACCACTCGATTGTTGCATTAGCAGTATGCTTACGGTTATTGTCCTGCTGGAAGGTGAACCTCCATCCCAGTCTCAAATCTCTGGAAGACTGAAACAGGTGTCCCTCCAGAAGTTCCCTGTATTTAGCGCAATCCATCATTCCTTCAATTCTGACCAGTTTCCCAGTCCCTGCCAATGAAAAACATCCCCATAGCATGGTGCTGCCACCACCATGCTTCACTGTGAGGATGGTGTTCTTGGGGTGATGGAGGTGTTGGGTTTGCACCAGACATAGCGTTTTCCTTGATGGCCAAAAAGCTCAATTTTAGTCTCATCTGACCAGAGTACCTTCTTCCATATGTTTGGGGAGTCTCCCACATGCCTTTTGGCGAACACCAAACATGTTTGCTATTTTTTTATGGATATGGCCACTCTTCCGTAAAGCCCAGCTCTGTGGAGTGTACGGCTTAAAGTGGTCCTATGGACAGATACTCCAATCTCTGCTGTGGAGCTTTGCAGCTCCTTCAGGGTTATTTTTGGTCTCTTTGCTGCCTCTGATTAACGTCCTACTTGCCTGGTCCATGAGTTTTGGTGGGTGGGCCTCCTGGCAGGTTTGTTGTGGTGCCATATTCTTTCAATTTCTTAATAACGGATTTAATGGTGCTCTGTGGGATGTTCAAAGTTTCGAATATTGGTTTATAACCCAACCCTGATCTGTACTTCTCCACAACTTTTTCCCTCACCTGTTTGGAGAGCTCCTTGGTCTTCATAGTACTGCTTGCTTGGTGGTGCCCCTTGCTTAGTGGTGTTGCAGACTCTGGGGCCTTTCAGAACAGGTGTATATATACTGAGATCATGTGACAGATCATGTGACACTTCGATTGCACACAGGTGGACTTTATTTAACTAATTATGTGACTTATGAGGGTAATTGGTTGCACCAGATCTTATTTAGGGGCTTCATATGCACCACTTTTCCATTTTGAATGTATTCTTTTTTTCATTTCACTTCACCAATTGGACTATTTTATGTATGTCCATGACATGAAATCCAAATAAAACCCCATTTAAATTACAGGTTGTAATGCAACAAAATAGGAAAAACGCCAAGGGGGGTGAATACTTTTGCAAGGCACTGTACAGGAAAGCACATACCCACACACGTACCCACACGCATGCATGCAAAGAGGTATTGTTAGAGACCTGAGGGGTAGTAAAGCAAGTCTGAAGTGCTATAAATCCTGTCAATCCAGTGTACTTTCTAGAAAGAGAGACAAAGAGAAAGGGGAGGAGACAAGGAGAGAGGGAGTAGAGTGTGTGATGGGAGTTTGCAAAGGAGCAGGGCTGTTGGAGTGATATTTAATTAGCTTAAGGAGGCCCAGGGGGAGGTGAGCCAATGGACCCTATATTCTCTGGACAACCCCCTCCCCTCATCCATCTCCAAAGTGTACTTGGCACCTCCACCTCAACACAGTGTTCAGCACTGAGAGTTCATCAGTCTGAGAGTCCTCTGGAAGCTACCACTGCCTCCCTGCTACTCTCTGCTACGTTATCAGAGAGCCTTCATAGCCACGTTGGGATCGAGCTCACAGAGGAACACAAACACACACCCACACGCACTGTTATTGTCATGTTATTGTGAGTATGTTTGAGGCTTGAAACATATAATGTTTATTGTATTTAGGAACACATATACAGTGTAATTAGGTTTTTACATTTGACCAAGTTGTTAGTGAGACACACAACCCATAAACTTCACAGTCTTATACTAAAGACTAACATACGTGGGCTGAGTTTGAATCTCCAACAGCAGCACACACCTGAGAACTTCTAACCAGAGAACCAAGCAAATTCAGCAAGAACGTGGAGAAACTGAAAGAGAGAAACTGAAATTAAGCAGAAACTCTCTCTCGCACCACAACTCCCTCATCCTCCCTGTCCTTGAGTTGCAGCAAAGAGAGACAAAAAAAAAACTTGTTCTGACAATCTGACAAACCCCAAACTCTGACCTCTGACTCTGTTCTTCTGCCTAGAGCGCCATGACATCACTTCCCCTTGGCGCTCTGACAGGCTCTTCATCACCAACCTGCCCGGGGTGTGAGCTCTGTGGGAAGGAAATCAAAATAATGATAATAATTATACCTTCACACATAATGAGTACAGCCCCACAGGCCACTATGTCACTGCTCCCAGACGCCTAGCACTCAGTGCTAAGCAAAGACACGTGAATTATAGCTCATGACACATAGCTCTGTCGTTAGTCACGAGGGGGCCGAGATCTAAAGATTATATGCGTACAGTTGCATGAGGCCTTTCAAAACATTGAATCGCCTGCATTACGTCCCACAGAGTTGCGGGACAACGTCTCTCGACAATTAGAGGAACTGACTGACATTGTTGTACGGCAAAAGGGTTTCGTTTCATTTGACTGTAAAATATGCGATAATGATTCTGTTTTACAGAGTGGATGTATTTCCCACATCCATTTTATACGGTTACTTCACTAGTCTTGGCAAACACACAGTGAAAACAGCTGTTTTGGATCCAGTGTTGATGCTGGGCTCAGATAAAATTGGGAAATTCATATTTCAACCATCTGTTCCTCGAATAAAGGAGTGATCGTGACAACTAAACTAAACAACTATAACTAAAGGATTTCCAGCATCTATAACTACAACTAAATACTAATAGGATTTCCTCTTTGTTTAAAGCTTCACTACATACTAGCAGGAAAAGCATTTCACCAGAGCATGTGACAATAAAAATGTGAAACTTAATATTGACTGCTCTGTCTCTTCTTAAACGTTGTGTGCACATACAGTCATACGGGATCCAGTCTTCCCCATGACTATGTTACTAACACTACTGCAGTATCCTTAGTGTTAAAGGGTTTTAAAGATGAGTCGGCTAAGAAAGAGTGATTGATTGATTGTCCACTGAATGATTGGTCGGATCACCCCAGGGTAGATGAATGAGGAGATAAAGAAACAGGCCCAACCACCACGCCCCCAAAAACACTTCACACTGTGTTTATTTTCAAGTCTCACCACTGTCTTTGCCCTTTCACGGGTCTTCTCTGACTAGAGTTTCTGTTTGACCCCTGGATGCACCGCACTTCTCCAAAGCATCTTGCCTCCTCAATGTGTACATTTCTGTTTTTATTCAACTGTAGCGCTTTGTATTCTATGTTTCGAACGTGTCTTTGTATTCAACTTAATGTGCCGCTACTGTCTTTTGGTCTGGTCTGTCTTAAAAAAAATAGATTTTTTTAATCTCAATGAGACTAACCTGGTAAAAATAAAGGTGACATTTTTATTTTAAACCAATAAGTTGATGAACCAAACCCTTACATTAGCTGCTAGGCCTAAATCATGCCATATTTAATCCTCAGACTGAGAAAGGTGATTTTAAGAGGAATTTAGCCTTGATATATGGAGACTTTGTGAAATCAATGCGACAGAACACCATCCAACACAATAAAACTCTGGAATGGGAAAAACTATGTGTGCCAGTTCGCTGGAACACATACCTGTGTCATATAAGAAGTGCACACAAACAACTACATGAACAACACAAACACACATTCAGCGCTTCAGTACAGTCCTGCTCATCATTTAGCCTACACAACCCACACAAAATCTTGTAGCGAACAGAGGGGGCAGGAAACAAACTCAGGTCTCTGGTAAAAGGCAATCACCCTACATTACACCAATAGGTTTAACCCTTTTGGTGGGAATTGTAACGCAGCTCATATCGAGAGGATCGCATGTTCCCATGCTTCGACTTTCTTTCAAGCCCCTTCACACGTCCACCTGTGCATTCCGATGGCCTCACTGCACAATCCCGCTTCTGACAACCAATGTGGTGTTTATGCCCTCTGCTCCGTTTTATTGTTACACTGCACAGGCGTTGTAATGTTACACTGCACCGGCGTTTTAATGTTACACTGCACAGGCGTTTTAATGTTACACTGCACAGGCGTTTTAATGTGACACTGCACAGGCGTTTTAATGTTACACTGCACAGGCGTTTTAATGTTACACTGCACAGGCGTTTTAATGTGACACTGCACAGGCGTTTTAATGCTACACTGCACAGGCGTTTTAATGTTACACTGCACAGGCGTTTTAATGTGACACTGCACAGGCGTTTTAATGTTACACTGCACATGCGTTTTAATGTTACACTGCACAGGCGTTTTAATGTTACACTGCACAGGCGTTTTAATGTTACACTGCACAGGCGTTTTAATGTTACACTGCACAGGCGTTTTAATGTGACACTGCACAGGCGTTTTAATGTGACACTGCACAGGCGTTTTAATGTTACACAGCACAGGCGTTTTAATGTTACACTGCACCGGCGTTTTAATGCTACATTGCACAGGTGTTTTAATGTTACACTGCACAGGCGTTTTAATGTGACACTGCACAGGCGTTTTAATGTTACACTGCACAGGCGTTTTAATGTTACACTGCACAGGCGTTTTAATGTTACACTGCACAGGCGTTTTAATGTTACACAGCACAGGCGTTTTAATGTTACACTGCACAGGCGTTTTAATGCTACACTGCACAGGCGTTTTAATGCTACACTGCACAGGCGTTTTAATGCTACACTGCACAGGCGTTTTAATGTTACACTGCACAGGCGTTTTAATGTTACACTGCACAGGCGTTTTAATGTTACACTGCACAGGCGTTTTAATGTTACACTGCACAGGCGTTTTAATGTTACACTGCACAGGCATTTTAATGTTACACTGCACAGGCATTTTAATGTTACACTGCATGGGGGTAGTGGGGGGCTGCACAAAACAACAAACCTAGCCTGAACTAGCTACCCATAAATCCCAATACAGCAGGAGGTATCTCCCCAGAGAGATAATAACGAGAGAGAAAATGGTGCTCTCCCAACTAGCTATATCCCCAATCCTACGTTCAGCTTCCCCCTCTTCTGTTACCACGACAACATAATAAACAAGGAACGTGACTGGTGCTGCCAGCCAGGGGCAGGGTCGGCTCACCCTACCACCTGAGGGTCGCTACAATACGTTAGTGAAGAACCCATGCCTAATTTACCCAAGGGCACATTTGAGTTGAGTGAGAAGTGAAACGTGGTGTGAGGAAAAATAACATTCCTGGAAATGTTTGGACAGACAAGTGCATTGTGGTGATGATGGTGTGTTTGGCATGTCTCCATCCAAACCTGTCTATGCTGAACAGACGAGCTTGCATTACAACACACTGCCTCCACAAGTGTAGACAGGATATGGTGATGAGGGACTACATTGCTGTTTGTGTGCATGCATGAGAGGGTGCATGTGCAACTTTAGAGACAGCCTGCATGGGAAGAGAACCGCAAGAGGGGCCTACGACTCCCAGGGTGCAGTACAAGAACCTGTCTTACTTATGCCAACAGAGGAATTGCAGACTCAAAGAAAACCTGCAGATTGAGCATATTATACCGAAATATTCGGAGAAGTGGCCACCTAAGGGCCTGGTTCTCGTGTCCAATAGTCCACTTGAGAACTCTGACTGACAATTTGTTGGAGACGCTACATCCCTTCAGGAAATAAACAAAACTGCTCCATACTGAACGTAAGTGAAAAAGGGTAAGCTACAGAGCTTGTGAGAGTCTTGAGAGTACTGGTGGGAAGATGGTTTTTCATTTTTGTAGTGCACGAGGGACAAGTTCCTCCCCTCCTGTGACCTTGTTTTCCACTGATCTCATGCTAATTGCATCTGGCCTCAAGTGTTCCTGGGAGGGCACTAAATGAACGAAGGTTAAATCCCTCGACAGACCATGTTTTTTTAAATCAGCTGTGTTCTTTCCGTGTAACAGTCAATTATATGAATCTTAGTCATTTAAATTGGGATGATGTCGAAATCTGAGTGTGTGTGTATTGAGGTCGGGAATAGGAGGAGGAGGGGGAGAGGGGAGTAGACGGGGAGGCCAGCTGCCAAAGCTCTCTGCTCAGTGCTCAGTTTTCTCTACAGTAAATCTCTCTCCTCTATCACATGTTGCTCATCTTCAAAATGGATCCATCCACTCAAACTCACTTATACAGTTGTAGGAGCCCTATATAGCAGGGGTTCAAAAACGTTTTTGCTTTGTGACCCACCATAGGGGTTGAGCGCTGAAAAGACATACAGACCAAAGAATAAGTACAAAATATTATCTTGGCATCGGACAGAAAAATGTGGAGTTTAATAGCTAATCTCCTGTAATTCCACACATCCTGCCATGGAGCTGAAATAACTTATTTAAAAAAAAAAGCCAATTCAACACATTTTGACATGGCTAATTCTGTGTTCTTACCCTCAAACATTATAACACAATCAATGGGGGCCTGATTGTCAAGCTTTTATTTAGTTGATTGTAAAATCTCAAAGACGATAAACTATTATGGAAAAATATACACTGAGTGTACAAACACCTTCCTAATATAGAGTTGCACCCCCCTTTGCCCTCAGAACATCCTCAATTCGTAGAGGCATGGACTCTACAAGTCCTCGAAAGCGTTCCACAGCGATGCAGACCCATATTGACTCCAATGCTTGCAGTTGTGTCAAGCTGGCTGGATGCCCTTTAGGTGGTGGACCATTCCTGTATACACACTGGGAAATGTTGAGTGTGAAAAACCCAGCAGCGTTGCAGTTCTTGACACATTAAAACCGGTGTGCCTGGCACATACTCCCAAACCCTGTTCAAAGGCACTTACATCTGGCCCATTCACCCTCTGAATGGCATGCGTACACAATCCATGTCTCAATTGTCTCAAGGCTTAAAAATCCTTCTTTAACCTGTCTCCTCCCCTTCATCTCCACTGACTGAAGTGGATTTAACAGGTGACATCAATAAGCTTTCACATTGATTCACCTGGTCAATCTATGTCATGGAAATAGCAGGTGTTCCTAATGTTTTGTTCACTCAGTGTGTAGGTCCATTATCTCTTCTACATACTTTCTGTTTGGTTTTAGTGATTGAAGTTTACACTGAAAGTGCTTTTCTATCTTCTTATGAAGGGGGGGTGGGGGGGGGGCAATGTCATCCAGCAACCCACCTTTGACTCCTGCCGTCTCGACCCACAGTTTTTAACAACTGCTCTATAGGACACCGCACGCACTAATGCGTGTCGTCCTATGTCGTCTGATATAGGGCTAACTCACATAAGGTTGTTTAAATGAATTAGGTGCTACCTAAATAACAGCTTAAAGCCTATTCCTAGAGAGTTTTCTTTTCAGCTTTTATACATTCCCCTAATCTATTTGTCCAGGTGTTCAACATGTTCTTCCCAGCAACATTTATATTTCACAATGTTTTAATAGTCTATTGCACTTGTTTAACATCCAACTAGTATTGAACATTCTGATCAAGTTCAGGAAGCATTGTAATGTTAAAATTATAGACTGTTCATTTTGCTAACTGTCTTTTTCCTCAGACAAGCGCACACACACACACACACACACACACACACACACACACACACACACACACACACACACAAAAACACACACACACACACACACACACACACACACACACACACACACACACACACACACACACACACACACACACACGTAATCAGTATAGGAGAACATTCTAACATTTCAAACAAACATAAATGTTGGGAATGATAAATCAATCAAATGTGTCTAAATGCTGTTTTGATTCAAATAAAGAGTGGTAGCGATTCACTACCAGCCACCAAACCTCATTGATGTAACCAGAGATGGTACACCCCACTCATAGCATGGATAACAGCGCCCCCCAGTGGGACTTGATACAAGACATAACAGGCTGGCAAGAGAAATAGAGTATAGTAACTACAACATTCTAATGTAATCTGGTAGATTACCTCAATCAATCAAATCAATCAAATTGATTTATAAAGCCATTTTTACATCAGCCAATGTCACAAAGTGCTGTACAGAAACCCAACCTAAAACCCCAAACAGCAAGCAATTCAGATGTAGAAGCACGGTGGCTAGGAAGAACTCCCTAGAAAGGCAGGAACCTAGGAAGAAACCTAGAAAGGAACCAGGCTCTGAGGGGTGGCCAGTCCTCTTCTGGCGGTGTAGGGTGGAGATTATAACAGTGCATGGCCAACATGTTCAAACATTCATAGATCACCAGCAGGGTCAGATAATTATAATCACAGTGGTTGTAAAGGATGCAACAGGTCAGCACCTCAGGAGTAAATGTCAGTTGGATTTTCATAGCCAATCATTCAGAGTTAGAGACAGCAGGTGCGGTAGAGAGAGAGTCCAAAACAGCAGGTCCGGGACAAGGTAGCACGTCCACTGAACAGGTCAGGGTTCCATAGCCACAGGCAGAACAGTTGAAACTGGAGCAGCATCATGACAAGGTGGACTGGGGACAACAAGGAGTCATCAGGCCAGGTGGTCCTGAGGCATCCTAACCCCACCCACTTTGCCAAAGCTCAGCCCACACACCACTAGATGGATATCTTCAACCACCAATCTACTCCCCTGAGACAAGGCCGAGTATAGCCCATGAAGATCTCCCCCACGGCACAAACCCGAGGGTGGCGCCAACCCGGACAGGAAGATCACGTCAGTGACTCAACCCACTCAAGTGACGCACCCCTCCTAGGGACGGCATGGAAGTGCACCAGTAAGCCAGTGACTCAGCCCCCGTAATGGGGTTTAGAAGCAGAGAATCCCAGAGAATCTCAACTACAGTCCCTCTCACCTTGTCCAAGAACAAATGCAGTTCATTATCAAAGACCAACCCCTCTAGTGAAGTTAAACTGCAAGTCACTCATGCTGCCTCCTATCGATAATAAGAGGGAACTACTTCAGCTCAGTTGATGAAATACAGTATGAGTTCACAACAAACATACACGTCTGAAATGTATAGCTAAAAACTAACACTATACTTGCACGTTTATATAAGCAAAGTCCTCCCACCAAATCATAACACAAAAGCAGAATAACTAGAACATTGATAGCCTATCATGAAAGTCAGAATATCAATACTCTTATGAGGGAAAGGGCAAGAAACATGCCTACACATTGAGGTGCGTTGCAAGGGAGTGTCGATGATAGCTACTGTATTGTGTTGTATGATTTCATTTTGAAGCAGGCAGGGATGTGAATGTGATCATCAGGCTCCCCTTGACCCATGTGCACGAGCACAACATAAATCAGCAGGAATATATTTGAATGATAAAATGTTGCTAAGAAATGGTAGCGTATTCATCCAATTGTTGTATGAGAATACGAATCTTGATTTAAACTCTGCTTACATTATGTACTAGGTTGAGGCTAGAGACAAGAAAATACAATTCATACAGGGTATATTCTTTGTCTATGCTGCTGAACTGTCGAATTGTCAGACAACGATCGTTTAGGTTGCTGCGTGGCTGGTCAACGTATTCCATGTTAATACAACTTCAATGGGATAATACATACCTATCGCTCTCTCTTAGTAAAAACACTGCTCCAGGTGAGGCTCGAACTCACAACCTCGGCATAGCTCTACAATGTACTGTCATATAAGTACCGCGCGCTAACCGATTGCGCCACTGGAGCTCCGCTACTTCGGCTCAGCAATACAGTGTATGAACCCTCTAATCTGGATGTTAGCTCCTATTCCTCCGGTTTCTGCTGTATTCAGTATATTATGTTATGTGTTGCAACATAGTCAGCAACGTACAGTAACATGCATAGAAACTGATCTAGATCTGCCTCTCTCTGATAAATGACTCTGATAAATGACTGATTTGCCAAATCACTCGTTTGCGTTGTTTGAACATAGCTAACGTTAGCTCGCCTGAACTGTTTACTGGATTGATATAGCTGTCCGTTGTTGAGTGTATTGTGTCTTACAACTTCAACGGATAATTTCCTGTCTTAGTTGTATTGTCCCTTATTGACCTGTATGTATTTGACACCTAATCTGGAAAGTGATCAACTGTGTGCTTGTAGTATGAGTGTTCATTTCATAGCAGGTTGCTAAATGCTATCTGTGAAATACTGGCTGCTTACAGGGTACCAGATTGAGACTTCTGCATAATGTATTTCTCACGCATGCTCAGTTTGTCTGAATTGGTACCGATCGAATTTATCAATAAGGAACCATATTAAATGTATATTTTACAGATGTTTTGATGTCTCAGCATGAATCAAGATCCCCTTGTATAAACCATATAATTCTCTATTGACTAACCGTGTACTTTTTCTTAAGGCTACCCCACTCTATAACACGACGCCACTTTTGCCTGTATAATAATGTAACGACCCTGGGTTTATAAACGCGGAAATCAACTCTGCCGCATGAGTATGCTTTTGCGGCACAGTCGATAGCGCGCCGGACCTCGGGCTAGAGGGTCGAGGGTTCGAGACCTGCTTCCTGCTGTTTCATTACAATAATAGCCTGTTTTTGGAAGTCTGCTTTGTGGTAGTAGTATGTACTAGTAATTTAAAAGAAAAATTATATATATCATTTTTTGTATTATTTGATTTTTTTGTGGGTATATAATTTTCAATGTAATTGTCTACGTAATTGCCAATCTTCCATATATTTTTGGTAAATACATACTGTATAAAATATATATACATATCTTTTTTTTATCTAGATATTTTCCTTTATTATTTTCCCAAAACCATACCATCCCTCCCCTAATTTGAGTAAACTAATGGACAACAACACTTAGGCTTCTACTTCCAGTTTATACACATTATATCCATTTTTACAGACCAAGTATTATTTTACAGTAGTTATCTTTTGCTTGTTTTTAGTCCCACCCTTCAGCTCTACTCAACCCCTCCCATCTATCTCTGAACACCATCCAGTTTGGATTTATATTTGCCATATATCTTTCAACTGTGCTGTTTCACAAAAGTTCTGAAACTTTTATGCTCATAGATTTTGCATATTGTAAATTAAATATACATTTTTTTGCTAAGAGTATTATTATATTATTGAAGCCAGCAGTGCTATTTGCAGATTTAGCTCCAGGTGAATGTTGCAGTTCTTCAGCCATTCCTAAACCTGCTACCAAAAACAAGCTACATACGGACAGTACCAAAACAAATGATCTAATGTTTTTGTCTCTTCACAGCAAAATCTGCAGAGCTGGGATGGTTGCATCCCCCATACATACACTTTATAACATTCTATTTGTTGCAAATATTTTAGATAATAATTTAAATAGAAAAACTAAAAGTTTTGAATCCAGTGTTGTTTTGTGTATCAGTTCATAAACCATGTGCCATGGCATCGGTACAGCAAAAATCTCTTCCCAACTATTTTGCAATCTATATATGCAATCAATTTTGTGTTCCTTAAATGAAACGGGTATACTTTTTTAATTTATCACAACTTTCTTTAGCCAATTTTGGTCTTTAATGCAGTGTCGACAGACAAGTTTCTTACTTTCTTCCCCTTCCACTTGCCTCTTCCATTTTTTGCGGTAATGCTGCAATTAGTTGGTTGTAATTTTAAGTAGAGCAGACATTTCTATATATGTTTGTTAGCTGCATGCAGTAGTATGTTCATGTTTTTATTACAGAATGAAAACACTGCTAGTCTAGACATGTATGATAGGTCTAGTTCATTGGATGATCACAATACAAAATGTCAACAATCATACATCATTGCCATCATGAATTCAGATCATCATAATTTATCCACTACCTTCATCAATCATTTGTCTGTATCTGGATGGATGGATGGTTGAGGCCGATGGATGGATGGATCCTTAACATATAGTACGAGTCAAAAGTTTGGACACACCTAATCATTCAAGCGTTTTTCCTTCTATTTACTATGTTCTACATTGTAGAATAATAGTGAAGACATCAAAAATATGAAATAACACATATGGAATCATGTAGTAACCCAAAAAATATTTTAGATTTGGTATTCTTCAAAGTAGCTAACCTTTGCCTTGATGACAGCTTTGCACACTATTGGAATTCTCTCAACCAGCTTCATGAGGTAGTCACCTGGAATGCATTTCAATTGACAGGTGTGCCTTGTTAAAAGTTAATTTGTGGAATTTCTTTCCTTCTTAATGTGTTTAAAAACCATCAAGCGCTATGATGAAACTGGCTCTCATAAGGACCGCCACAGGAAAGGAAGACCCAGAGTTGCCTCTGCTGCAGAGGACAAGTTCATTAGAGTTACCAGCCTCAAAAATTGCAGCCCAAATAAATGCTTCACAGAGTTCAAGTAACAGACACATCTCAACAACAACTGTTCAGAGGAGACTGCGTGAATCAGTCCTTCATGGTTGAATACACCAATAATAAGAAGAGACTTGCTTGGGCCACGAAACACGAGCAATGGACATTAGACTGGTGGAAATCTGTCCTTTGGTCTGATGAGTCCAAATGTGAGATTTTTGGTTCCAACCTCCGTATCTTTGTGAGATGCAGAGTAGGTGAATGGATGATTGCGCTTGGTGGGACAATCATTTATTTTTCAACAGGAAAATTACCCAAAACATACCCCCAGGTTACTACATGATTCCATATGTGTTATTTCATAGTTTTTATTTCTTCATTATTATTCTACAACATATCAAATGGCAACAATTAAGAAAAACCCTTGAACGAGCAGGTGTGTCCAAACTTTTGACTGGTACTGTAAATCATGAGGATGTACAGTATATCATTTTTTTAAATCTATTATTTGTTATTTGCAAACTTTGCCATGAAATGAGCAGCAGCAGTACAGAACCATCAATGGTCTGCCATATACCTCGCTTCTGTATATTTGAGCTGGTCAGTATGTAATCCTGTCTAACGTGGCTTTAAAAAAAAAAATGTATCGCCTATACATTTTTTACAAAAGACTCAATCAAGTATGCAAGTATCCATTTCATTAGCACGTCACTGCAACAACTGTTTCAGAGCACTCTCGTCTGAGTGTACCAGAGCGCAGGGGAACTGATGAATTTACGAATATGGCCGGTTCAATAAGGCCATTGTCAGTAAATGTAGGCAAAAAGGGTAGTTAAATTGTTGCCAGGAGCACAGATACAGTCACCAACGCTTTGGATAACATGAAAACACTCTAACCAGCTCTGCTAAGGCGAGTAAAATGGTCAGAGTTTGGGTGGGGGCTTTAGTTTAAGATGATTCTTATGGCATTGCACACGGTCAGTGTCTGCCGTGAAGCATTCATCCATGTAAGAGTCTAGCTACATTTTCAGATATTATACGTTTCTAATTTTGTTACAAAGTAGTTTTCATTGCAAATTAAAGTTTACTGTTAGCTAGCTAGCTGACATTAAATGGCTGGCTTGCTAGCTAACATTACATTTATGATGTGTGTAGTAATGTTATCTCAGAATGCCATTTTGCATTGCCAGCTATGACAATCGGTTTGTATCACTAGTACTTTATGGATTAGGATTATGGTTCATTGTTTAGCTAGCATGTTTAAACAAAAGACTCCACTTCGCAAGATGATTACATGACCCATCAAGATAGCCGTAATCACCAACAAACAAACCTGGCTATCTATTGTATAATAATAGCAAAATATTTGTATCTGGAATTTGTCTTTCAGCATCAGTAGAACCCGCCTGACTCTCCTCCACCAGTCATACAAGTAGAATGATTTTATGCCTCCCATCAAATAGAGATCTGGCCCAAACAAGCACAGGTTACACCTAAAGCATGAGGACTTGTAGCGAGTGGTGAACTTCATCAACAACTACGCAGAGGATGATGCAATAGTATTACCAGGACACAAACACTTTGGTGGAAAGCTGCTGCCATCCCATGTGACAAAAGTAGCAGTGTGGCATCTCTACAAGAAATCGATGACATCACTTGGTATGTAAAGCATAAACAACACATTTTTATTATTTTATTTACCTTACTTTGATTAATATTAAGTTATTTCTGTATTTCCCAGAGGTACATGTATTCGGGTTGTGTGTTATCATTTTAACTTCCAGTTACCAAGAGGATGTTTCTGTATGCTGTGTTGCTGCTCTGCACATTTGTAGGTAAGTGAAACGTACCTGATAATGATGCATAAAAAAATGATGTTACGTTTTACATGACATTTTATTTTTATTAACTTATCTTAATGTTTTTGTTGTTGTTTGCAGATGCACTATCCTTCTGACACTATGCAGCCAGGTCCCATCTACTTTCTAACTCCTTGCAACTGCAGTGGCCAAAACAAGAACAAGTTTGTGCTCTGGTATTGTGGCTGGCTGAACAAGCTCCACCACAGTCTGGACCTTCACTTCCTGATCACCAAGTTTGCTCGTCAAGCAGCGCTTCAGAAAGACCAGAGTGAACACTTTGTCTGAGATTTCAGGTGTTGTGAAGGACAGCACTGTTACAGGGGTCAACATCCCATAGCTGGTTGGACTGGAGGATGATACGGTGCTGGTGGAAAGCTATGGCTGGCAACAACACCTGACTCCGTACTTCAGGCCGCTGCCACATTTCAAGCAGTACCAGCACTTTAGGTGAATATCATTTTCATTGCATTGTATGAGGTTATTCTTCTTATCTAAACATGGGATGTGAACTGGTGTTGTCTAAGGTTGTAATGTCGTCTCATTTTTTTTGTTATTTCCTGTTTTACAGTTTCAATGCTCTGGAGCCTGGTGTTGTTGTCGTCAAGGAGCGTTCGGACTCTGTCAGGACCAGGTTTCAGCTGCTGCGCAATGCTGACATCCGTCCTCCCATAGATGGTCTACAAGCACCGCCTGGACTGAACACAGCAAGACAAACTTTTTGAGAAGATCAGGGAGTTTTGTGATGAAGAGGCTATGGACATCACATGCCCTGTACCAAAGTCAAGGGCAGGACAGAAACAGGCTCTCCGAATACAGATTCCCTTGTTCATGCATGGTTCGGACAGACCAGTCATCAGCACTATCTGCAGTGCCTTTATTCAACTGACTCTCTCCTAACACACATGCCATATGTTGCTGCTACTATTATTTTTGTATCCTGCTGCTCAGCCACTTTACCCCTGATTGTATGCATATAACTAATCTATCAATGATATTGATATTGTTCTTACCTGTATATTATTATATTTATATTGACACTTTCTATTTCTGATTATGCTACTATGCAAGTAACCATTTGGCTGTACCGTTTACACCTTCTGTAGAGACCCATCCACTTGGCAAGATGTGGATGGGTTTATAGCATTTCTTTCACATAACCCATCAATTTATACAAGTGTGTCTGGGTAAGCGTCATCTAATATTTATCTGGACACTTTCTGTTTAACTGGACATTTTCCTTATTGTAGGCTATTGGCCTTATTGTAAGACGGAATTGAGCCGGTCGGTCACATTTGTGGTAACTCCTTCAAGACTGTTGGAAGCTGGTTGAGAGAATGCCAGGAGTGTGCAAAGCTGTCATCAAGGCAAAGGGTGGCTACTTTAAAGAATCTAAAACATATTTTGATTTGTTTAACACTTTTTGGGTTACTACATGATTCCATATGTGTTATTTCATTGTTTTTATGTCTTCAGTTTTATTGTACAATGTATAAAATAGGAAAAATAAGTAAAACCCTTGAATGGATAGGTGTGTCCAAACTTTTGACTGCTATTGTAGCTATTGGCCATTTTTACAATAGGTTTCCGATATAAATCTGTCAGATGACCTTCCTCTCCAAGGAGGCAGGCTAACAAGAACAAACCTGATTTCAGCAACAATTACATGTCTAGACCGAGCTCCCAACAGACTGTGACTCCTGCCAAGCTCCAGGATATCGACAGAGAAGGGATGTAGTGTGGAGAGATGGAGCTCATTAACACATTAATGGGGAAGGAAACTGTGATAAACCGCTCTTTAGTCCACCTGGGGCTTGATTAGATGCAGTACTGTACCATTCAATCTGTGAGAAACAGGAAGTTTATTATTGGAGAGTGTGTGAAGATGATGATGCCATTTTGCCCTGCTCTACCCATGCCAGACCCTTCTCTCTGGGCCAGGAGAGACTGAGGGGATCAGAAGAGAAACGGATGTCTGGATATGCAGGTGGTATGTGTCTTCCCCACGCATGTATCTTATAACCATTCCTCAGCTACTTAGCTGTTACGCCAACTTTGCTCACATTTTCTCTTTATACCTCTCACATTGTCCTCTTCCTATGACTCTAGCCAAGAGTCTCCTCAGTCTTCAGGAGAAAGTCTGCTCATTCCTTGACAGAGCCAGTGAGATTACAATGTATATGTAAGAATACAGTAAAATATTTTACAGTAAATGCTAGTGTTTGAGAAAGTACAAGAGAGCATTAAGAAGAGTACAGTACAGTATATTGTGTATTTCTTAGTTACCAGTGGAGGTGGGCAGAGGAGGTTGCCCTAGTCATCTTAAAGAGTGCAGTGAGGAAACCTAACCTCTGACCTCTGATGTCATCAACATAGTTGTGTGTTGTAACTCTGGACCCAGGGAGTGAGAACAGATTGCAGGATAGTATGTCCTTATGAACCTTGAGATAATGTGGTAAAGTAAGGGGATTTTAAGGTGGTGACTTCAGCCAATTAAACAGTAGGCTATCGGTATGAACATACAAACACACAGTCAATTCATACACAGTACCAGTCAAAAGTTTGGACACCTACTCATTCAAAGGTTTTTCTTTATTTTTACTACGTTCTAGATTGTAGAATAATAGTGAAGACATTAAATTATGAAATAACACAGGTAATCATGCAATAACCAAACAAGTGTTATACAAATCAAAATATATTTCATATTTTATATTCTTCAAAGTAGCCATCCTTGGCCTTGATGATAGTATTGTACCCTCTTGGCATTCTCTCAACCAGCTTCATGAGGTAGTCAACTGGAATGCTTTGCCAATAGTCTTGAAGGAGTTCCCACATATGCTGAGCATTTGTTGGCTGCTTTTCCTTCTCTGTGGTCCAACTCATCTATAACCATCTCAAGTGGGTTGAGGTCAGGTGGTTGTGTAGGCCAGGTCATCTGATGCAGCATTCCATCACTCTCCTTCTAGGTCAAATAGCCCTTACACAGCCTGGAGGTGTGTTTTGGGTCATTGTCCTGTTGAAAAACAAATGAGATTCCCACTAAGTGCAAACCTTGTGGAATGGCATATCACTGCAGAATGCTGTGGTAGCCATGCTGGCTAAGTGTGCCTTGAATTAAATCACTGACAACGTCACCAGCAAAGCACCCCCAAACCATCACACCTCCTCCTCCATGCTTTATGGTGGGAACCACACTTGCGGAGATAATCCATTCACCTACTCCGCGTCTCACAAAAACACGGCGGTTGGAACCAAAAAAAATCTAATTTGGACTCATCAGACCAAAGGCCATATTTCCACCAGTCTAATGTCCATTGCTCATGTTTCTTGGCCCAAGCAAGTCTCTTATTATTATTGGTGTCCTTTAGTAGTGGTTTCTTTGCAGCAATTCGACCATGAAAGCCTGATTCACGCAGTCTCCTCTGAACATTTGATGTTGAGATGTGTCTGTTTCTTGAACTCTGTGAAGCATTTATTTGGGCTGCAATTTCTCAGGCTGGTAACTCTAATAAACATATCCTCTGCAGACAAGGTAACCTTTCCTGTGGCTGTCCTCATGAGTGCCAGTTTCATCATAGGGCTTGATGTTTTTTGCGAATGCACTTGAAGAAACTTTCAAAGTTCTTGAAATGTTCCAATTGACTGACCTTCATGTCTTAAATTAATGATGGACTGTCGTTTCTATTTGCTTTTTTTGATCTGTTCTTGCCATAATATGGACATGGTCTTTCACCAAATAGGGCTATAATCTGCATACCACCCCTACCTTGTCACAACACAACTGATTGGCTCAAACGCATTAAGAAGGAAATAAGTTCCACAAATGAACTTTTAACAAGGCACACCTGTTAATTGAAATGCATTCCTCATGAACCTGGTTGAGAGAATGCCAAGCATGTACAAAGCTGTCATCAAGGCAAAGGGTGGCTACTTTGAAGAATCTCAAATATAAAATATATTTGGTTTGTTCAATATTCTTTTGGTTACTACATGATTCTATATGTGTTACTTCACAGTTTTGGTTATCCTACAATGTAGAAAATAGTAAAAAATAAAGAAAAATCTCGGAATGAGTAGATGTGTCCAAACTTTTGACTGGTACTGTATGTTTATGAAACATGATAAAAACAAAAATACAACTTATTTCATTGTATCTTTTAATCAAATGCATTGTTTGTTCATGTTCATTCTATGATGCTACAGAGACTGCTGTGCTCATTCTCACATGATTCCTGCTTCCTCATACGCGTGCACCCCTCCTCGTCCCTTCATCACTTCACTTTACTGTGTTTCCTCGTTTTTATTATATGGCCGCCCACACCGAACCCCACTACTTTCATTATTGTGGAAATGTAAGCAACCTTTCACCGTCATGCTGGACTCCTCCCCTAGCTATCCAATGGACTTTAACTCAATCAGGCTCTGAAACAGGAGAGAAAACACACAGAACTAAGTGATTCAGCACACAATTTTCACAGTGACAATTTTGACATCGGTTTGCAATAATGAGTGTGAAACCCCTTGTTGTGAACGTGGACAAATGGATTGCAGAGAATGAGAAGGCTTTTTTGCCACCAGTGTGCAATAAACTCATGTGAGTAGCAGCCTGGGCTGGTTTCATTCACACATAGTTTCAGTTTTAGTTGAACACTCTGGTGTCGCTAGATTTGTGCTGAATCACGGAAGGAACTATAAAGGCTTTATACAGCATACATCATAGATGCTTCACAAATGTAGTAATTTAGTTATTATCATGTTGAGCTGTAACAAGTACTGTTTACCCCCTGACTATCTATTACTAGTCCAATAGTAATCATTTACACTATGTTGGCAAAGATTGACAAAGATAATGCACTTCGAGCATAGTGAATGCTTATATTATTTTTCTCCGAAAGGCATTTGTCACAGCTGAACATCATGTTTGTTGGAGGTCCCAACAGCAGAAAGGACTACCACATAGAGGAAGGGGAGGAGGTGAGAGAAAATGCCACTATTCACCTATCACATTGGCTAAATGCCGTGGAGTTTGTGTGACCGTTCATAGTGCAGAAAATGGTATTCAAAACCTACGAGATATGCAATGTCCCTATCTGAAAGTAAGCAACAAATGCAAAGACACTACCATGCTATTTAGTTAGCAGTCACCTGGCCCTCTGTGATAATGCCCAAGAAGCCAGTGTTCGGAGGATTTATTGGAACTGGTGTTGGAACTGGCCCGGGATAAAGTTGAGTATATCCTCCAAACACCGGCTTCGAGGGCGTTATCACTTTCATACAATGGGTTACCAACATATTCAAATTATGATTGACATATTTTCATTAAAAACGTTGTTTTGATGAATTTATTCATACTATTTCATCTTTCCACGAGATATAGTCCCGACACAAATCTAAGGTTGCTACCCAAGCAGGCTGGTCGTTCGTTCTATTGGTTCGGTTGCCAGAGACGAGACCCAGACGTTTAGTCTTTTTGTTCTGTGTCTAAAAGTTCAATTTCCATCACATAAACTTCGTCAGTTCTTCCTACCATCATAGGGAAAAATTCCACAAGAATGTTGCACTGTCACCTTTCGGTCAACACTATTTGCTCTGGCTATTTGTCTAGTTGAAGCCCAAAGTAAATTCCTGTTCATGTGTTTCTCTTTTTTAAAATCTTTGGTAGCACGAGAATGTCCCACTTTAAACAAACTACAATTTATAAAGGCTTTATATAGCATACATAAAGTCTTCATAAGTACGACATATAAGCTTCACAAATCATCTACAACCTTATCTCTTACTATGTAAAGGGTGACATAACAGCACAAAGCAAAGGATTTTAATTGCATTTTCAATAACCTAATCCAGCCACTGGAGGTCAGCATAAACACATTAATATCATAGTGAGGACTATTGGCTGTGATTTGAAGCTGAAGACATCCTCCATATCTTGTATCTGTACCTTTTCTAGTCCGTACTTTTCACTGTCATATCCTCTTCCTGTCTTATTTTTGTGCAGCTCTTTTACCAGGTGAAAGGGGACATGTGTCTGAAGTTGGTTGAGAATGGCAAACATAAGGATGTGCATATCCGCGAGGGAGAGGTGAGAGAAATGGCAATCATTCCACGGTTCTCTCACTAAGCCCACTGTTTAACATAAGTGACAGTGCCATATCAAGCTATGCAGATTTGTTACATTAGTGTTTGTGTCATACACACCCCATGTCCTTCTGTGTCCTTCTGTGTCCTTCTGTGGTCCTCAGATGTTTCTGCTCCCAGCTCGGATCGCCCACTCCCCCCAGAGACAGGCTAACACTGTGGGGCTGGTGGTGGAGAGAAGGAGGCTTCAGTCAGAGACCGACTGTTTAAGGTACCACCATCCACCATGTCATCTTATCCTTTACATATATCTCACTCTTCTTACACATTCTTAATCCATCTACAGTTGAAGTCGGAAGTTTACATACACCTTAGCCAAATACATTTAAATTCAGTTTTTCACAATTCCTGACATTTAATCCTAGTAAACATTCCCTGTCTTAGGTCATTTAGGATAACCACTTTATTTTAAGAATGTGAAATGTCCGAATAATAGTAGAAATAATGATTTATTTCAGCTTTTATTTCTTTCATCACATTCCCAGTGGGTTAAAAGTTTGCATACACTCAATTAGTATTTGGTAGCATTGCCTTTAAATTGTTTAACTTGGGTCAAACGTTTCGGGTAGCCTTCCACAAGCTTCCCACAATAAGTTGGGTGAATATTGGCCCAATCCTCCTGACAGAGCTGGTGTAACTGAGTCAGATTTGTAGGCTTCCTTTGCTCGCACACACTTTTCAGTTCTGCATACAAATGTTCTATGGGATTGAGGTCAGGGCCTTGAGATGGCCACTCCAATGCATTGACTTTATTGTCCTTAAGCCATTTTGCCACAACTTTGGAAGTATGCTTGGGGTCATTGTCCATTTGGAAGACCCATTTGCGACCAATCTTTAACTTCCTGACAGATGTCTTGAGATGTTGCTTCAATATATCCACATCATTTTCCTTTCTCATGAGGCCATCTATTTTGTGAAGTGCACTAGTCCCTCCTGCAGCAAAGCACCCCCACAACATGATGCTGCCACCCCAGTGCCTCACGGTTGGGATGGTATTCTTCGGCTTGCAAGCGTCCCCCTTTTCCTACATTATGGTCAAATAGTTCTATTTTTGTTTCATCAGACCAGAGGACATTTCTCCAAAAGTACATTTTTTGTCCCATGTGCAGTTGCAAACAGTAGTCTGGCTTTTTTACGGTGGTTTTGGAGCAGTTATGTCAATATAGGACTCATTTTACTGTGGATATAGATACTTTTGTACCTGTTTCCTTCAGCATCTTCACAAGGTACTTTGCTGTTGTACTGGGCTTGATTTGCACTTTTTGCAGCAAAGTACATTCATCTCTAGGAGACAGAACGCGTCTCCTTCCTGAGCGGTATGACGGCTGCACTGTCCCATAGTGTTTTTACTTGCATACTATTGTTTGTACAGATGAACGTGGTACCTTCAGACATTTGGACATTGCTCCAAAGGATGAACCAAACTCGCGGAGGTCTACAAATTATTTTCTGAGGCCTTGGCTGATTTCTTTTGATTTTCCCATGATGTCAAGCAAAGAGGCACTGGGTTTGAAGGTAGGCCTTTAAATTCATCAACAGTTACACCTCCAATTGACTCAAATGATGTCAATTAGCCTATCAGAAACTTAAAGCCATGATATAATTTTCTGGAATTTCCCAAGCTGTTTAAAGGCACAGTCAACTTAGTGTATGTGAACTTCTGACCCACTGGAATTGTGATACAGTGAATTATAAGTGAAATAATCTGTCTGTAAACAATTGTTGGAAAATTACTTGCACAAAGTAGATGTCCTAACCGACTTGTCAAAACTATAGTTTGTTAACAAGAAATGTGTGGTGTGGTTGAAAAACAAGTTTTAATGACTCCAACCTAAGTTTATGTAAACTTCTGACTTCAACTGTGCGTGCCTCACGTCCCCTTCTCCTTGACCCCCTTACAAGAGAGAGCACGAAAGAGGGCGAGAGGGGTGAGAGAGAAAGAGTATGAAAGCATGGCTCTTTTTGGTTTCAGGTACTATGTGGACAACACTTCAGACACCCTTTTTGAGAGATGGTTTAACTGTGAAAACCTGGGGACCCAGCTGGTGCCACTGATTCAAGAGTGAGACGTATATAATTGATTTTAGTCTGGCATGAAACATAACACTTTCCAATGGACATTAGTGCTCAGCAGTGTTATACTCAGCTGATGCTGTGTTTCTCAGGTTCTTTGCGTCGGAGCAGCACAGAACAGGCAAGCCAAACCCAGGTGAGTCCCCATCTCACAAAATTACACAATGGGAATATTGAGCTTCAATAGGTTGACATCAGTTTGGCACACTACTGACTGAAAATGCATTATGTCCTGATTTGCCCACCTTTTGTGTGGTTTTACGTCGGGTCTGTAGATATTTTGCTGTGCTGGTGTATCCCACTACACGAGAGCCCTGGGCAACTTTCATGGGAATGGGGACCAAAACATTTTTTAACTCATCATAAACGGCCACAGTGGCTCATGGATCTGAGTACGCCATGGGGGGAGAGAAGATTTTGCATTTTTATAACTAATTTCATGCAATTCTACTCAATTCTACTCAGTTAAGACCCCAACTGGGTCCTCCCCCAAATTTTAAAAATAATAATAAATCATCTAAAAAATAAACTCAGCAAAAAACGAAACGTCCTCTCACTGTCAAGTGCATTTATTTTCAGCAAACTTAACATGTAAATATTTGTATGAACATAACAAGACTCAACAACTTAGACATAAACTGAACAAGTTCCACAGACATGTGACTAACAGAAATGGAATAATGTGTCCCTGAACAAAGGGGTTCAAAATCAAAAGTATCTGGTGTGGCCACCAGCTGCATTAAGTACTGCAGTGCATCTCCTCATCATGGACAGAACCAGATTTGCCAGTTCTTGCTGTGAGATGTTACTCCACTCTTCTACCAAGCACCTAGCCCTCACCCTCCAATCCAACAGGTTCCAGATGTGCTCAATGGGCTTGAGATGCGGGCTCTTCGCTGGCCATGACAGAACACTGACATTCCTGTCTTGCAGGAATCACTC